>NC_082383.1:16452163-16522163 GCF_031168955.1 Gadus macrocephalus
AGGTTCTGTCCGGGAGCGTTCTCCCTAATGTCCCTTAAGGAGCTCCGTACAGAACATTTATTGTTAAAAATTGTCTGTGATAACTAACAATAAGACAGCTTTTGGCCACCCGTTTCTACTTAAACTTGTCTGTGAACAATATGACAGCTTTAGGCCACCCGTTTCTACTTTCACCTTTGATTCTGAGAATTTGTGACAATTCACGGATATATTAAATGAAGTTGCGCTGCTCAGGCAAACCGCGAAGGAAAAAAGGGTAGCTGCTTCATCTGTTCTTTTTAGAATTGTATGTCTTGATGTTTTGATCTAGCCATAGATCTATTGTCTTGTTTTTGGCTCTGTGAATGGAAGTCCGCGTCGATGCCTCGCAAGTCCAGTGTCGCGAGCGGACGTGACATCTAGAAGTCATACCGTATAATAATGGGTTATCATTAATATTGATGTGTAGGGGTTGATTATAACTCGTGAATAATATTGTTTATACCACAGTCTGGGGGAATACTCGTATTCTGATTGGCTGCAGGGTGTGTATTATCTCCTGATATAGGCCTACAGACACCTGCTAAGTAGTTCCAGTCAGTGTTTAGATTCTCTGCCCGAGCCCGAGCCCGACCCGACCCGACCCGCGGGCCGGGTCGGGCCGATATTTCCCACCACTATCCTCGGGCCGGGCCTTTGATCGAGCGTTTTTATTTTTATTTTATAATTGGTTTATTAGCCTAATCTGAGGAGAAATAAACAGAAATATTATAGGTCTTTAATACACGGGTCTTCTCAATGCCGTGGAAAGCTCCGTTCACTTGCATGGGTCCGGTGACTTGTCAACCCCTCTGCTGATCAACACTACGAATGCTGGTAACGAATAAATTGTAAAAAAGACACAGCATGTGAAGTTATTTTTTCGTTTTGGCAGTAGCGGTGTAATAAGCGGGCTAATGTATAGAACGTCGCCGGTCAATATCGAAAATAAGACCCTTCAGGGCGAAGCAAGACATCTTCGCTGCGCGTCGGTGTACTGTTCGCCCTGGTGGGGCTTAATTTCCCGATAATGACCGGCGTTCTATGCATTATCCCTTACATATATATTTAGCAGAGTAGACTAAATGTGAACAAAGTTACATATGTATTAAAAAAAATGTTGGGTTGAAATCGGGCTCGGGCTCATAATTAGCCTACAGTTAATCTGTCGGGGCGGGCCGGGCTCGGACAGAACGTACACGGGCTCGGGATTGGTTTTCTTTATTAATCGAATGGGAAATGCAATAGGCCTATTTTAGGACCGAATCACTGTTGAACTTGTTTCTAATAACATTTCTAGCGAGAAATATACTTTTTACTTGCATAATCTTTAGTCAGTGATTACGTCTGATCTTTAGTTTTATAGTTATTAGGAAGATTTTATCGGCTCGCTCGCATGTTTCAACGACGTCAGGTTGCTAGGGACGCTGCCTTCGCTAAACTAGCAGCTCACGTGTTTCCTGCGTTTGTGTTATTAAACCGTTACTTTATGTAGCCTAACTTTTAATGATATCATCTTGTTAGAAACACGTATATCTGAGATCCAACCCAGTCGCCAAAAGCATACGTTGACAGTGTACGTTTTTGTGAACACTGGATTACGTCGCATTTCAACATAAAATAGCGTGTTATACACACACACACACACACACACAATGCATTTCGCTGCAGATATTCCCTCAATTATTATTACTTTCAAAACGTTGGCCAAGGTGGAATATCCTTTTTATTTGGGCTGCTTCTAGGACATTTTGGGTGGATTTTGAACGGTATGAGGGCAGGACGTTTTTTGCAGGACCTGGCAACCCTGCGCTGTTGCCCGGGGTGCTGAAATGCGCCGGAACAGATCTGGATCCACTATGGCCAAAAGACTTGTATGCCCCCCCCCCCTTAAATAAATTCTATGGCAGAATAAAGAATATATTCATGCATTATCATTCAACTTGAACATGTGTTTTTACCAACAAGTCCGCAAAATTTTACGACCGTATAGGTCGTTTGTACTGCCACGGATTACGACCCACTGGAGCGTATCAAGTGCCTCTACAGGTCGCGGGAGGTATGTATGCCACATGACCAACAGGGCATTTGGTGAAATTGTTACGTAGCCATATTAATCGTTATTATCTGAATGGGAAATGCAATATTTTAGGACAGATACACCATTAAACGTGTTTCTAATGACATTTCTAGCGAGAAATGTACATTTTCCTTGCATAATCTTCACTCAGTGAATGTGTATGATCTTTATTAATCTTTATTATCTGAATGGGAAATGCAATATTTTAGGATCGATTCACCGTTAAACGTGTTTCTAATAACATTTCTAGCGAGAAATATACTTTTTACTTGCATAATCTTCAGTCAGTGATTGTGTCTGATCTTTAGTTTTATAGTTATTAGGAAGATTTAATCGGCTCGCTCGCATGTTTCAACGACGTCAGGTTGCGAGGGACGCTGCTTTCGCTAAACTAGCAGCTCACGTGTTTCCTGTGTTTGTGTTCTTAAACCGTTACTTTATGTAACTTTTAATGATATTGTAATAACCACAGGCGAGGTATTGAGCGAAGTAAGCTTGATAGCAGGTTTATTGGATTCCACAATCGGACAGGCAGGCACAGCTCCACCGGAAAACTACAACAACCAAAACTCCCGCCCGGAGGGAAACCCCCGGAACCCCCTCTCAGAAGGCCCGCCCCTTCCTCCCAAACCCTGTGACGTGAAACACGTTTATCTGAGAGCCAACCCAGTCGCATTTCAACATGAAATAGCGTGTTAGCACACACACACACACACACACACACACACACACACACACACACACACACACACACACACACACACACACACACACACACACACACACACACACACACACACACACACACACACACACACACACACACACACACACACACACACACACACACACACAATGCATTTCGCTGCTAAAACAACAACTTGGGCTGCTTCTAGGACATTTTGGGTGGATTTGGAACGGTATGTGGGCAGGACGATTTTTGCAGGCAGGACCTGGCAACCCTGCGCTGTTGCCCGAGGTGCAGAAATGCTCTGGAACAGATCTGGATCCACCATGGCCAAAATAATTGTCATGAATAGCATGAATAGATTCATGCATTATCATTCAACTTGAACATGTGTTTTTACAGTATATAGTGGTGGAGGGATGACGTATGTTGGCCAACCAGGAAGTGAGCGTCGACCTGGGTTTCCCTGGACAAAGAGCCAACGGGTTTTTCCATTGGATTTTGGATTATTGCAGAAAAATTAGCATCTTTGAAGCACCTCCACAAAAACTGAAAATAAATAAATAAATAAAAATAACTGCTCCAAAGAACGAAATGTAAACCAATGCATTCTGAATGGGTGTTTCACCGATTTTTCCATGCTACACAGAACGAAATGTAAACCCATGCAAATAAAGACTTCATGGTCATAATAATTTAAATATCATTATTCTCCTCAGTGTGTAGGGTGGTATTCTATTTTTTTCAACGGGGTTGCATCCATTCACTTGACCGTCATGGTTGCTATGGTGGTTGCTATCGACCCGCCCCTCTAATCCTTACATGGCTCTAAAAACCACGCGGCAAAGGAGCTGCCGTCCATTGTGTTGTTTTTGTTGTAAAATAGGGTCCGATGGTTAAAAAATAGACAGATATTCCAAGGTATCCTTAAAAGGCAGCTTGGTTGTTTTTATTTTCTGCAGTTTAGACTTCTTCTATAACCTATTTTTGAAAGCAAAACACCAAGCTCAATGATTTAACGAGGCAGGGTTATTTGAAACAATTTATTAAATATATATTTGCGAGAGGTCATTCCTTCTCCTGAGTTTGCTTCCTATTTATGTCTAGTGTACAACCCTACTGTCCACAAGCATCACCCCCCCCCCCCTCCCCATATGGATTTGGAGAATTGTTGCCACGTCCCAGTGGTGGAGGTATCATATATATGAAGGAGGGCATTCAATTATACTACAATGATCAATTAGGAGGCCGAAGCCCGAAAGGAAGTGATGCAATAGGTGACTGCAGGTCGACAACATTTAAGTAAGCTGTACTTTGAGGTCTCTTATAGATCAAAGGGGGTCTCAAAGGACCCCCTGTCCTAGAAGCAGCCCAAGTTGTTGTTTTAGCAGCGAAATGCATTGTGTGTGTGTGTGTGTGTGTGTGTGTGTGTGTGTGTGTGTGTGTGTGTGTGTGTGTGTGTGTGTGTGTGTGTGTGTGTGTGTGTGTGTGTACGCTTCAACCTGTGGCTCCAGCCCTACAGGAAATGACTCAGCAAGTGCTCCATCTCGTTGCACCTGCACCCAGCGGCTCGCTTGCGAGATTTTGGCCTGAAGTTCTTCCCAGACCTACACCGTAGCCATCCAACCTGCATATCTGAGAATCAGGCCTCTCTTTAATAATGACAAAAAGTTATGAGAGAAATACACATTAACTTTTGTCTCATAAGCGGCGTGGTGCCGGCTCCTTTTGACCTTTTGACCCCAGACTTCTGGGGGAATAGCTGAATCAATTCATTAGTCAATCAGAAGCATGTAAATATCTTCCCGGTGGCGTGACGGGGCAAACAAGGTGTCCTTCAACATCTACGCTTCCAGGCGATTACAACAATGCCACACATGAGCATATTCAAACATGTTTAATGGTAGTAATTAGCTGTCGAAATTGGAGGCCTTAATCAATAATGAGCAGCTATTGATTTGCTTCCCGATAGAAATTTGTGAAAAATTACATGTTATTTAGCATCTACACGTTGAGCTGAGTCCAATGACACCAAGAACGACACTCTAGCTAATGGTAACATGTATTTTACATGGTACACCTAGGTCTAGGACATGATCTCGGTGTAGCAAGAGGCCGAGCTTGATCTCATTGGACTCTAATTTGTCAAAAATCTCCATCGGGAAGCAAATCTATAGCTGGTCATTATTGATAAAGGCCTCCAAAATCGACAGCTAATTACTACCCCGAAACATATTCAAATATGATCATGTGTGGCACTGTTGCAATCGTCTCGAAACGTAGATGTCAAAGGACACCTTGTTTGCTCTGTTGCACCACCGGGAAGATATTTTCATACTTCTAATGGATTGATTCATATTTTAAGGTTCTCGGAGTGAGACTTTAAGTGGCTGCAGCAGAAGTGTTGAGACGAAAGATGATATCAAGAGATTTATAGAATATTCCCATTAACATTATGATTCTTCGTCGTAACATCCGACCAAACATCCTTTACATTCACAGAGCGAAGATTATGAAAGTCCAGGCTCAGCAAGTGCTCCATCTCGTTGCACCTGCACCCAGCGGCTCGCTTGCAAGATTTTGGCCTGAAGTTCTTCCCAGACCTACACCCATAGCCATCCAACATGCATATCTGATAATCAGGCCTCTCTTTAATAATGACAAAAAGTTATGAGAGAAACACACATTAACTTTTTGTTATCTCATAAGCGGCGTGGTGCCGGCTCCTTTTGACCTTTTGACCCCCGACTTCAAAAACGTGGCCACAGGCCAGCTGTGTCTACACACCTTTAGCCACAAATGTACACCTCCATCCCACAAAAAATGGGGACTAGAAACTAACCTCTGTCTTACGTACATTTACTGTACTGTTGGAGGTCACGCCCCTTTGCCGACCTTTTCGAGATAGACCTTTTCGGTCGGACCCCGAGGGCAGGAAGGGGGGGCCTGCCCTCGGGGTCTGACCGGGCCAAGTTTCGGGCAGGAAGGGCCCCCCCTTCCTGCCCTCGGGGTCCGACCGGGCCAAGTTTCGGAGCGGAGGTCCACGTTAGGCCCTAGAATAAGGTATTAAAATTTCAGGGCGGTAGGACCTTCCTATCTCAAAAACTGTTTTTCCACCACATTCTGAACCATTAGGTCTTGCAGGCTACACTTCTGAGGGGCTTTGTCCAAATGACACTCCATTTGGGAAAACTTTTTTTCTCTGAGGGCTAGAACTCCAAATCTCGGATATGTCGTTCACGGGGCCCCGGGAAATGTGTGTAAACATTTTAGCATCCCTAGCTATCTCGAAAAGGTCGGCAAAGGGGCGTGACCTCCAACAGTACAGTAAATGTACATAAGACAGAGGTTAGTTTCTAGTCCCCATTTTTTGTGGGATGGAGATGTACATTTGTGGCTAAAGGTGTGTAGACACAGCTGGCCTGTGGCCACGTTTTTGAAGTCGGGGGTCAAAAGGTCAAAAGGAGCCGGCACCACGCCGCTTATGATAACAAAAAGTTAATGTGTGTTTCTCTCATAACTTTTTGTCATTATTAAAGAGAGGCCTGATTCTCAGATATGCATGTTGGATGGCTAGGGTGTAGGTCTGGACAGAACTTCAGGCCAAAATCTTGCAAGCGAGCCGCTGGGTGAGTTGAAACGAGATGGAGCACTTGCTGAGTCATTTCCTGTAGTGCTGGAGCCACAGGTTGAAGCGTATGCGTCCTTTGAGACCCCCTTTGATATATAAGAGACCCTATACAGCTTACTTAAATGTTGTAGACTCAGTCACCTATTGCATCACTTCCTTTAGGGCTTCGGCCTCCTAATTGATCATTGTAGTAGGCTATAATTGAATGCCCTCTTTCATATATATATGATACCTCCACCACTGGGACGTGGCAACAATTCTCCAAATCCATATGGGGAGGGGGGGATGCTTGTGGACAGTAGGGGTTTACCCTAGACATAAATAGGAAGTAAAATCAGGAGAAGGAATGACCTCTCACAAATATTTATTGAATAAATTGTTTCAAATAACCCTCCCTCATTAAATCAATGAGCTTGGTGTTTTGCCTACAAAAATTAGTTATTGAAGAAGTCTAAACTGCAGAAAATAAACACATCCAAGCTGCCTTTTAAGGATACCTTGGAATATCTGTCTATTTTTCAACCATCGGACCCTAGTTTACGACAAAAACAACCCAATTGACGGCAGCTCCTTTGCCGCGTGGTTTTTAGAGCCACGAGTATTAGAGGGGGCGGTCGATAGCAACCACCATAGCAACCATGACGGTCAAGTGACTGGATTCAGCCCCGTTGAAAAAAATAGAATACCTCCCTACACACTCAGTAGTAGCTTAATGATATTTTAATTATTATGACCATGAAGTCTTTATTTGTATGGGTTTACATTTCGTTCTGTGTAGCATGGAAAAATCTGAGAAACACTCCCATTCAGAATGCATTGGTTTACATTTCGTTCTTTGGGGCACAGTTATTATTATTATTATTATTATTATTTATTTTTTTCAGTTTTTGTGGAGGTGCTTCAAAGATGCTAATTTTTCTGCAATAATCCAAAATCCAATGGAAAAACCCGTTGGCTTATTGTCAAGGGAAACCCAGGTCGACGCTCACTTCCGGGTTTGCCAACATACGTCATCCCTCCACCACTATATACTGTAAAAACACATGTTCAAGTTGAATGATAATGCATGAATCTATTCATGCTATTCATGACAATTATTTTGGCCATGGTGGATCCAGATCTGCTCCGGAGCATTTCTTCACCTCGGGCAACAGCGCAGGGTTGCCAGGTCCTGCCTGCAAAAAACGTCCTGCCCACATACCGTTCAAAATCCACCCAAAATGTCTGAGAAGCAGCCCAAGTTGTTGTTTTAGCAGCGAAATGCATTGTGTGTGCGTGTGTGTGTGTGCGTGCGTGCGTGCGTGCGTGCGTGCGTGCGTGTGTGTGTGTGTGTGTGTGTGTGTGTGTGTGTGTGCTTAGCACGCTATTTTATGTTGAAATGCGACGTAATCCAGTGTTCACGAAAACCTACTCTGTCAATGTATGCTTTTGGCTACTGGGTTGGCTCTCAGATAAACGGGTTTCTAACAAGATGATATTTTAGCGTCACAGGGTTTGGGAGGAAGGTGCGGGCCTTCTGAGAGGGGGTTCCGGGGGTTTCCTTCCGGGCGGGAGTTTTGGTTGTTGTAGTTTTCCGGTGGAGCTGTGCCTGCCTGTCCGATTGTGGAATCCAATAAACCTGCTATCAAGCTTACTTCGCTCAATACCTCGCCTGTGGTTATTACAATATCATTAAAAGTTACATAAAGTAACGGTTTAATAACACAAACGCAGGAAACACGTGAGCTGCTAGTTTAGCGAAAGCAGCGTCCCCAACCTGACGTCGTTGAAACATGCGAGCGAGACGATTAAATCTTCCTAATAACTATAAAACTAAAGATCAGACACAATCACTGAATGAAGATTATGCAAGTAAAAAGTATATTTCTTGCTAGAAATGTTATTCGAAACACGTTTAACGCTGAATCGATCCTAAAATATTGCATTTCCCATTCAGATAATAAAGATCATACACATTCACTGACTGAAGATTATGCAAGGAAAATGTACATTTCTCGCTAGAAATGTCATTAGAAACACGTTTAATTGTGTATCTGTCCTAAAATATTGCATTTCCCATTCAGATAATAACGATTAATATGGCTACGCGCGTCCCGAGCAACCACAAGCGTCCACGAGCGGCCCCGAGACTTCAGAATGTCGTTATTTGCATGACCGCTAGAGGCGCTAAATACGCTCCAGTGGGTCGTAATTTGGGGCGGTACAAACGACCTATGCGGTCGTATTTTCTAGGAGGACAGGCTGGTTTTTACAGTATAGCGTGGTGGAGGGCTGACGTATGTTGGCCAACCCGGAAGTGAGCGTCGCCCTGGTTTCCCTTGACAAAAAGCCAACGGGTTTTTCCATTGGATTTTGGATTATTGCAGAAAAATTTGCATCTTTGAAGCACCTCCTCAAAAACTGAAAATAAATAAATAAATAAAAATACCTGTGCTCCAAAGAACGAAATGTAAACCAATGCATTCTGAATGGGAGTGTTTCTCCGATTTTTCCATGCTACACAGAACGAAATGTAAACCCATGCAAATAAAGACTTCATGTTCATAATAATTTAAATATCATTAATCTCCTGAGTGTGTAGAGTGGTATTCTATTTTTTTCAACGGGGCTGCATCCAGTCACTTGACCGTCATGGTTGCTATGGTGGTTGCTATCGACCGCCCCCTCTAATCCTTACATGGTTCTAAAAACCACGCGGCAAAGGAGCTGCCGTCCATTGTGTTGTTTTTGTCGTTAACTAGGGTCCGATGGTTAAAAAATAGACAGATATTCCAAGGTATCCTTAAAAGGCAGCTTGGATGTTTTTATTTTGTGCAGTTTAGACTTCTTCTATAACCTATTTTGGAAAGCAAAACACCAAGCTCATTGATTTAACGAGGCAGGGTTATTTCAAACAATTTATTCAATAAATATTTATGAGAGGTCATTCCTTCTCCTGAGTTTGCTTCCTATTTATGTCTAGTGTACAACCCTACTGTCCACAAGCATCACCCCCCCCCCCCCTCCCCATATGGATTTGGAGAATTGCTGCCACGTCCCGGTGGTGGAGGTATCATATATATGAAAGAGGGCATTCAATTATGCTACAATGATCAATTAGGAGGCCGAAGCCCTAAAGGAAGTGATGCAATAGGTGACTGATTCGACAACATTTAAGTAAGCCTTGGGGTCTCTTATGCCGCGTTTCCACTGCAGGGTGCGGAACGGATCGGATCGCAAAGGTGCGGTAGGGAGGGGGCGGTATAGCCCAGCTCAGTTCCGAGGTCGCGTTTCCACTGCCGACAGTACCCTTGGTGGTTGGCCGGACGTCGATCGCCGCGGCAGCTACGTAAACAACGTCTTCCTCCCCAAGAATGCAGACGAACGTCTCCACCTCCTTGTTCGCCCAAGCAAGCTTTTTACGCGACATGTTAATTGTAAAGAATAATACCTCGAGGCTACTGTTTGTTTGTTTTTATCCCCGCGTCACCCGGAAGTGACGATTCTGTCGACCAATCAACGGAGGGGGGGTGTAGCTAGAATTTCACGGGACCCTTTCAGGCGTCTGGTCTCGTTTTGGGTACCGCAACGGAGGAGTCCCGAGAATGGGGCCGGAACGGGTACGGCAAAGTCCGGGTCACGCCCACTTTTGGCGGTGGAAACGCGACCCGACCCGCACCTTTGCGATCCGATCCGTTCCGCACCCTGCAGTGGAAACGCGGCATTATATATCAAAGGGGGTCTCAAAGGACGCATATACGCTTCAACCTGTGGCTTACAGGAAATTGCACCCACCCAGTGGCTCACTTGCAAGATTTTGGCCTGAAGTTCTTCCCAGACCTACACCGTAGCCATCCAACCTGCATATCTGAGAATCAGGCCTCTCTTTAATAATGACAAAAAGTTATGAGAGAAATACACATAAACTTTTGTTGTCTCATAAGCGGCGTGGTGCCGGCTCCTTTTGACCCCAGACTTCTGAGGGAATAGCTGAATCAATTCATTAGTCAATCAGTATGTAAATATCTTCCCGGTTGCGTAAGAGGGCGAACAAGGTGTCCTTTAACATCTACGCTTCCAGGCGATTGCAACGGTGCCACACATGAGCATATTCAAACATGTTTAATGGTAGTAATTAGCTGTCGAAATTGGAGGCCTTAATCAATAATGAGCAGCTATTGATTTACTTCCCGATATAAATTTGTGACAAATGACATGTTATTTAGCATACACGTTAAGCTGAGTCCAATGAGATCAAGCTCGCATTAGGTCTTGCAGGCAACACTTCAGAGGGGCTTTGTCCAAATGACAGTCCATTTGGGAAAACTTTTTTTCTCTAAGGGCTAGAATTCCAAATCTCGGATATGTCGTTCTCTGGGCCCCGGGAAATGTGTGTAAACATTTCAGTATCCCTAGCTATCTCGAAAAGGCCGGAAAAGGGGCGTGACCTCCAACAGTACAGTAAATGTACATAAGAGGGAGGTTAGTTTCTAGTCCCCATTTTTTGTGGGATGGATGTGTACATTTGTGGCTTAAGGTGTGTAGACACAGCTGGCCTGTGGCCACGTTTTTGAAGTCTGGGGTCAAAAGGAGCCGGCACCACGCCGCTTATGAGATAAAAAAAAGTTCATGTGTATTTCTCTCATAACATTTTGTCACTATTAAAGAGAGGCCTGATTCTAAGATATGCATGTTGGATGGCTAGGGTGTAGGTCTGGGAAGAACTTCAGGCCAAAATCATGCAAGCGAGCCGCTGGGTGCAGGTGCAACGAGATGGAGGGGGGCCTGGACTTTCATAATCTTCGCTCGGTGAATGTGAAGGATGTTTGGTCGGATAGTTATGACGAAGAATCATAATGTGAATCGGAATATTCTATAAATGTCTTGATATCATCTTTCGTCTCAACACTTCTGCTGCAGCCGCTTAAAGTCTCACTCCGAGAACCTTAAAATATGAATCAATCCATTAGAAGTATGAAAATATATTTTCCCGGAGGCGTAACGGGGCAAACAAGGTGTCCTTTGACATCTACGTTTCGAGGCGATTGCAACAGTGCCACACATGATCATATTTGAATATGTTTCGGGGTAGTAATTAGCTGTCGATTTTGGAGGCCTTTATCAATAATGACCAGCTATAGATTTGCTTCCCGATGGAGATTTTTGACAAATTACATGTTATTTAGCATACACGTTAAGCTGAGTCCAATGAGATCAAGCTCGCCCTCTTGCCACACCGAGATCATGTCCTAGACCATATGTACCATGTAAAATACATGTTACCATTTGCTAGAGTGTCATGCTTGGTGTCATTGGACTCAGCTCATAGTGTAGATGCTAAATAACATGTCATTTGTCACAAATTCTATCGGTAAGTAAATCAATAGCTGCTCATTATTGATTAAGGCCTCCAATTTCGACAGCTAATTACCAGAGTTGTGGACTCGAGTCACATGACTTGGACTCGAGTCAGACTCGAGTCATGAATTTGATGACTTTAGACTCGACTTGACTAAATCTAAATAGACTTGCAACTCGACTTGGACTTTAACATCAGTGACTTGTGACTTCACTTGGACTTGACCCTTTTGACTTGAAAAGACTTGCTACTTTCCTCGAACCTAAAGATTAAAATGTATGTTTACACGACACTGACCGCTCTATCTCCCTTTGCACGTGACCTGTGTGCGGCACGACATCCAATCAAATTAGATCCACGTTGTTTCTATATGATACACATGACACACACACCCGCGCGCCAGTAGGCAAAAAGTGGAAAAGTGGATTTATTGCCTGATTCACGTCTTTGTAAAAGTAGTCCGGTAAGCGTGTCCGGTTGCTTTGCGACGGGACATGGGTGTTTATTAATGACGTGTCCACTCGCGTCCGAAATAACTGTAAATGAGTAGGCTACTAATAGTACTTTTGCAGGCTGAACGTTAAAATACTTCTTAACTTAGAGAGATGGCATCTGCAGTAGTGCGCAATTGGACCTTCGAGGATTCCTGGTCACTAAATTCCCGTAAGACCACTCTCTCCCTCCAGTCTTGGCTGCGGACTCGCATCCAAATTCCTCTTGTTTGCGGCGGAGCTTAGGGTAAATATAAAGATCTGACGAGAAATTGACGTTGCTGCGCTGTCCTGCTCCTTCTTAATTGAAGGAGCAGGCAGAGAAAAGCTCTCTCCTGCTGTGCTTTCATTAAAATCCAATTTAAAATCCCCGATAGTGAGAAGACATCCATTATGTCGCCGCCGGTCCAGAGATGTGTCAGGTGTGCGCGAGAGACATAACGGACACTTTTGTTACTGCCATGTATACAGTACATTCGGAACACATTTTAGGAACAGATCTATGCCGCAACATAGAAATCTATGTGGATCTGATGTGCCATGTTAACGCGGCTACTGTAGATTCCACGTAAGCAGCAAAGCGCTGCTTACGTGGAACTCATCTCCACGACATTCCATTGTTTAGGTTCCATTGCTTAGGTTCCTTTGCTTATGTTCCATTGCTTAGGTTCCATTGTGTTCAACGCAGCTTAGCAAGCCACCAGCACCAGCAAGCCACCAGCAACAGAAAGTCCTTTCAACGTCACTGCACACGCTATTACATGTAGATTATTTTATTTTATTTTATTTTTGAGAGGGAGGATATCTTTTATAAAGTGGTGACATGCTTGAAAAGGTTAAGCTTACACTTTTGAAATGAGTGTTTGAACAATGTTCTTCCAAAAAAAGGCTTAATAAATACAAATCTTAAATATTATTTCTCTGTTGTTGAAAGGACTCGAAAGGACTCGAAACTCAAACGGTAGGACTTGGGACTCGACTTGAGACTTGTCGGCCTTGACTTGTGACTTGACTCGGGACTTGCCTGTCTTGACTCGGGACTTGACTCGGGACTTGACGGCAAAGACTTGAGACTAACTTGTGACTTGCAAAACAATGACTTGGTCCCACCTCTGCTAATTACTACCATTAAACATGTTTGAATATGCTCATGTGTGGCACCGTTGCAATCGCCTGGAAGCGTAGATGTTAAAGGACACCTTGTTCGCCCTCTTACGCAACCGGGAAGATATTTACATACTGATTGACTAATGAATTGATTCAGCTATTCCCTCAGAAGTCTGGGGTCAAAAGGTCAAAAGGAGCCGGCACCACGCCGCTTATGAGACAACAAAAGTTTATGTGTATTTCTCTCATAACTTTTTGTCATTATTAAAGAGAGGCCTGATTCTCGGATATGCAGGTTGGATGGCTACGGTGTAGGTCTGGGAAGAACTTCAGGCCAAAATCTTGCAAGTGAGCCGCTGGGTGGGTGCAACTGGGTGGGTGCAATTTCCTGTAAGCCACAGGTTGAAGCGTATATGCGTCCTTTGAGACCCCCTTTGATATATAAGAGACCCCAAGGCTTACTTAAATGTTGTCGAATCAGTCACCTATTGCCTCACTTCCTTTAGGGCTTCGGCCTCCTAATTGATCATTGTAGTATAATTGAATGCCCTCTTTCATAAATATGATACCTCCACCACCGGGACATGGCAGCAATTCTCCAAATCCATATGGGGAGGGGGGGGGGGTGATGCTTGTGGACAGTAGGGTTGTACACTAGACATAAATAGGAAGCAAACTCAGGAGAAGGAATGACCTCTCATAAATATTTATTTAATAAATTGTTTCAAATAACCCTGCCTCGTTAAATCAATGAGCTTGGTGTTTTGCTTTCAAAAATTGGTTATAGAAGAAGTCTAAACTGCACAAAATAAAAACATCCAAGCTGCCTTTTAAGGATACCTTGGAATATCTGTCTATTTTTTAACCATCGGACCCTAGTTTACGACAAAAACAACACAATGGACGGCAGCTCCTTTGCCGCGTGGTTTTTAGAACCATGTAAGGATTAGAGGGGGCGGTCAATAGCAACCACCATAGCAACCATGACGGTCAAGTGACTGGATGCAGCCCCGTTGAAAAAAATAGAATACCACTCTACACACTCAGGAGATTAATGATATTTAAATTATTATGAACATGAAGTCTTTATTTGCATGGGTTTACATTTCGTTCTGTGTAGCATGGAAAAATCGGAGAAACACTCCCATTCAGAATGCATTGGTTTACATTTCGTTCTTTGGAGCACAGATATTTTTATTTATTTATTTATTTTCAGTTTTTGAGGAGGTGCTTCAAAGATGCAAATTTTTCTGCAATAATCCAAAATCCAATGGAAAAACCCGTTGGCTTTTTGTCAAGGGAAACCAGGGCGACGCTCACTTCCGGGTTGGCCAACATACGTCAGCCCTCCACCACGCTATACTGTAAAAACGCATGTTCAAGTTGAATGATAATGCATGAATTTATTCTTTATTCTGCCATATAATTTATTTAAGGGGGGGGGGGGGGGGGGGGCATACAAGTCTTTTGGCCATAGTGGATCCAGATCTGTTCCGGAGCATTTCAGCACCCCGGGCAACAGCGCAGGGTTGCCAGGTCCTGCAAAAAACGTCCTGCCCACATACCGTTCAAAATCCACCCAAAATGTCCTAGAAGCAGCCCAAATAAAAAGGATATTCCACCTTGGCCAACGTTTTGAAAGTAATAATAATTGAGGGAATATCTGCAGCGAAATGCATTGTGTGTGTGTGTGTGTGTGTGTGTGTGTGTGTGTGTGTATTAACACGCTATTTTATGTTGAAATGCGACGTAATCCAGTGTTCACGAAAACGTACACTGTCAACGTATGCTTTTGGCGACTGGGTTGGCTCTCAGATATACGTGTTTCTAACAAGATGATATCATTAAAAGTTAGGCTACATAAAGTAACGGTTTAATAACACAAACGCAGGAAACACGTGAGCTGCTAGTTTAGCGAAAGCAGCGTCCCTAGCAACCTGACGTCGTTGAAACATGCGAGCGAGCCGATAAAATCTTCCTAATAACTATAAAACTAAAGATCAGACGTAATCACTGACTAAAGATTATGCAAGTAAAAAGTATATTTCTCGCTAGAAATGTTATTAGAAACAAGTTCAACGGTGATTCGGTCCTAAAATAGGCCTATTGCATTTCCCATTCGATTAATAAAGAAAACCAATCCCGAGCCCGTGCACGTTCTGTCCGAGCCCGGCCCGCCCCGACAGATTAACTGTAATTATGAGCCCGAGCCCGATTTCAACCCAACATTTTTTTTAATACATATGTAACTTTGTTCACATTTATTCTACTCTGCTAAATATATATGTAAGGGATAATGCATAGAACGCCGGTCATTATCGGGAAATTAAGCCCCACCAGGGCGAACAGTACACCGACGCGCAGCGAAGATGTCTTGCTTCGCCCTGAAGGGTCTTATTTTCGATATTGACCGGCGACGTTCTATACATTAGCCCGCTTATTACACGGCTACTGCCAAAACGAAAAAATAACTTCACATGCTGTGTCTTTTTTACAATTTATTCGTTACCAGCATTCGTAGTGTTGATCAGCAGAGGGGTTGACAAGTCACCGGACCCATGCAAGTGAACGGAGCATTCCACGGCATTGAGAAGACCCGTGTATTAAAGACCTATAATATTTCTGTTCATGGCATAGATTTCTCCTCAGATTAGGCTAATAAACCAATGATAAAATAAAAATAAAAACGCTTGATCAAAGGCCCGGCCCGAGGATAGTGGTGGTAAATATCGGCCCGACCCGGCCCGCGGATCGGGTCGGGTCGGGCTCGGGCAGAGAATCTAAACACTGACTGGAACTACTTAGCAGGTGTCTGTAGGCCTATATCAGGAGATAATACACACCCTGCAGCCAATCAGAATACGAGTATTCCCCCAGACTGTGGTATAAACAATATTATTCACGAGTTATAATCAACCCCTACACATCAATATTAATGATTATACGGTATGACTTCTAGATGTCACGTCCGCTCGCGACACTGGACTTGCGAGGCATCGACGCGGACTTCCATTCACATAGTCAAAAACAAGACAATAGATCTATGGCTAGATCAAAACATCAAGACATACAATTCTAAAAAGAACAGATGAAGCAGCTACCCTTTTTTCCTTCGCGGTTTGCCTGAGCAGCGCACCTTCATTTAATATATCCGTGAATTGTCACAAATTCTCAGAATCAAAGGTGAAAGTAGAAACGGGTGGCCTAAAGCTGTCATATTGTTCACAGACAAGTTTAAGTAGAAACGGGTGGCCAAAAGCTGTCATATTGTTAGTTATCACAGACAATTTTTAACAATAAATGTTCTGTACGGACCTCCTTAAGGGACATTAGGGAGAACGCTCCCGGACAGAACCTTAGTTTGGAAGTCGTGCTAGTGACACGACAAATACTCCCAATTGAAATACATGGGTTTGAAATTTGTGCTTTAAAACACAAACATTTTGAAAATACGTGTCCCTGATCACGTTTCAATAGATTAAATAACGTGACAGTGTCACGTATTTTCGTGAGACCGGGTTGTGTATTTAGGCCTTTCGGCTCGATTCCACCGGAGGCGTACGCGCCGCGGCAAGGCTGCGCCGCGGTCACCGCTGCTGATCGCTTCCACTCTATGGCGAGTGGATAGTGCCAAACCTAAAAGGCCTTCACACACCGGCGCCGCAGCGGCGCGCATTTTACGTGCGTCAAAAGCACGCCCCTAGCACCAACAGGAGGCGGCGCGACGGCCGCGCTGCAGTATAAAATCAGGAAGTCACCTGTCAATCGACCGCAGCAAAGAGACGAAACGCAATGGGTGAGTAGCCTATTGTAGCCTAGTTTATTTATTTTCCATCTTTTTGGCTGAATAATTTGAAAAATGTATAATCTGCGCAGTGAAAGTATGTTTTCAAGCATCAGATCAACTTAGTTTGTAGGGCACTTTATCGTTTTATTTACTGTCATTTCTTATTTATTTTATATTTTGCCATTATTCATCTACTGCATCAACAATCTCAATAACTGCAGGACCTTCTATCAAGCCTTTTTAGTATATAGTGCAGTCACCTTTTAAGGCCAATTGTTATTGTGTGTATTTATTGTATTGAGCTCCTGGATGGCTTTATTGATCCCCATTGGGACCAATACAGTATCTATCTATCTATCCATCTATATAGCCTTAACATAGCCACACATTTACATGTATGCAGCCAGTAGTTATCCATTTTAATTGAGCAAGCTCTTTTACATTTTATTGAGGTTTTTTTATTTCAACAGAATAAATAACTGTTGCCAGACAGAAGGGGGCTGCCCTTCTTCTCCTGCACTGTAGGCGGGCAAGGAGAAGACGAAGGGTTTGGGTGCACCCCATCAATGAACAGAGACAAGAACAGGGGGTATGCCACAATCTGGTCCAGGAGCTCCGTGCAGATCCTGAGAGGCACGCCAATATTTCAATTCGCCACTAAGTGTGCAATGGCAGAACCATATGGTGCAGCCTATATGATGACCTATAATCTAGTTATTATCCCTCTCTGGTATACTCTTTTGCATACAGGTCCTTCTCAAAAAATTAGCATATTGTGATAAAGTTCATTCTTTTCCATAATGTAATGATAAAAATTAAACTTTCATATATTTTAGATTCATTGCACACCAACTGAAATATTTCAGGTCTTTTATTGTTTTAATACTGATGATTTTGGCATACAGCTCATGAAAACCCAAAATTCCTATCTCAAAAAATTGGCATATTTCATCCGACCAATAAAAGAAAAGTGTTTTTAATACAAAAAAAGTCAACCTTCAAATAATTATGTTCAGTTATGCACTCAATACTTGGTCGGGAATCCTTTTGCAGAAATGACTGCTTCAATGCGGCGTGGCATGGAGGCAATCAGCCTGTGGCACTGCTGAGGTCTTATGGAGGCCCAGGATGCTTCGATAGCGGCCTTAAGCTCATCCAGAGTGTTGGGTCTTGCGTCTCTCAACTTTCTCTTCACAATATCCCACAGATTCTCTATGGGGTTCAGGTCAGGAGAGTTGGCAGGCCAATTGAGCACAGTAATACCATGGTCAGTAAACCATTTATCAATGGTTTTGGCACTGTGAGCAGGTGCCAGGTCGTGCTGAAAAATTAAATCTTCATCTCCATAAAGCTTTTCAGCAGATGGAAGCATGAAGTGCTCCAAAATCTCCTGGTAGCTAGCTGCATTGACCCTGCCCTTGATAAAACACAGTGGACCAACACCAGCAGCTGACATGGCACCCCAGACCATCACTGACTGTGGGTACTTGACACTGGACTTCAGGCATTTTGGCATTTCCTTCTCCCCAGTCTTCCTCCAGACTCTGGCACCTTGATTTCCGAATGACATGCAAAATTTGCTTTCATCCGAAAAAAGTACTTTGGACCACTGAGCAACAGTCCAGTGCTGCTTCTCTGTAGCCCAGGTCAGGCGCTTCTGCTGCTGTTTCTGGTTCAAAAGTGGCTTGACCTGGGGAATGCGGCACCTGTAGCCCATTTCCTGCACACGCCTGTGCACGGTGGCTCTGGATGTTTCTACTCCAGACTCAGTCCACTGCTTCCGCAGGTCCCCCAAGGTCTGGAATCGGCCCTTCTCCACAATCTTCCTCAGGGTCCGGTCACCTCTTCTCGTCGTGCAGCGTTTTCTGCCACACTTTTTCCTTCCCACAGACTTCCCACTGAGGTGCCTTGATACGGCACTCTGGGAACAGCCTATTCGTTCAGAAATTTCTTTCTGTGTCTTACCCTCTTGCTTGAGGGTGTCAATGATGGCCTTCTGGACAGCAGTCAGGTCGGCAGTCTTACCCATGATTGCGGTTTTGAGTAATGAACCAGGCTGGGAGTTTTTAAAAGCCTCAGGAATCTTTTGCAGGTGTTTAGAGTTAATTCGTTGATTCAGATGATTAGGTTGATAGCTCGTTTAGAGAACCTTTTCATGATATGCTAATTTTTTGAGATAGGAATTTTGGGTTTTCATGAGCTGTATGCCAAAATCATCAGTATTAAAACAATAAAAGACCTGAAATATTTCAGTTGGTGTGCAATGAATCTAAAATATATGAAAGTTTAATTTTTATCATTACATTATGGAAAAGAATTAACTTTATCACAATATGCTAATTTTTTGAGAAGGACCTGTATATATATATATATATATATACTTTTTTTTTATCCCTCGGGATAAATACAGTGATGTTATTGCTGTGCTGGATTCAGTAGCCAGTGTATTTTATTTGAGTGCTCGAGACACTTAATGTTATTTTTCCTTAAATCCAGAGAGACAGTTAATACATGATCTGATACCAGAGAGACAGTTAATACATGACAATGCATTTTTTAGCTTTGCCTGTGTTTTCTTTTACTTATCTATTTTATTGTATGAGAATGTTTCTATGTGAAGCACTTTGAGTCTGCTTCATGCATTAAAAGTGCTATATGAATGAAGTTGCCTTGCCTTAAATAAAAATATATATATTACAAGTAATCTGGTTTCTACCTACATGGTGTGATTATATGTGACTTGATTTCGTCTATTTCCCATTATGGTTAATGGTTTGGGTACTTG
Organism: Gadus macrocephalus; assembly: GCF_031168955.1. NCBI lineage: Eukaryota > Metazoa > Chordata > Actinopteri > Gadiformes > Gadidae > Gadus > Gadus macrocephalus. Next base: position 16,472,089 of record NC_082383.1, read on the forward strand.
GTCCACCATTGTTGATTTCTCACCTGAAGATCCAATCTCCAGAGCTATGGCTCGCCAGGCAATGACCTTTTTGGAGTTGTCTTTGTAATGACGGGTACTTTGGTCATACAATTCGACATATTTTTCCACCTCGACGACCAGTCTCTCATCGTCCATTCTCGTAATTGTTTCTCACAAACGAAAGAGGGCGACATCCAGTGGTGAGGGGTAGATATGGACGCTGGTCCAGGAGCTCCGTGCAGAGAGGCACCGCCAATATTTAAATTCGCCACTAGGAAGTGTGCAATGGCAGAACCGTATGGTGTAACCTAGTCATGATGACCTATAATTTAGTTATTATCACTCTCTGGTATAAATACTCTTTTGCATATATATATACGCATATATTTTATCCCTCGGGATAAATACAGTGATGTTATTGCTGTGCTGGACTCAGTAGCCAGTCTATTTTATTTGAGTGCTCGAGACACTTAGGGCCCTATTTTTGTTAAGGAGCTGAGGGTGCAGGCAGGCAGGTAGGACCCAAACGCAGACGGTTTCAGGAAACGGCACTTTATTCAGGCCTAAAGGCTAAGGCACAGGAATCAGGGAACTCGGGAGACGACAGGGAACTCGGGAGACGACAGGGAACTCGGGAGACGACAGGACTAACAACCACAAACAACCACGGACAACCACAATGACAGCACAAGGAACAAAGGAAAGACGAGGGCTTAAATAACAAACACAACGAGGAACAGCTGAGACACATTTGGGGAGGGAACAGTAATCAACACAGGAGGGAAACACACACACCCTGACAGTACCCCCCCCCTTAAGGGTCGACTCCCAGGCGACCCACGACAAGCAAAACCATGAAGAAAGTCAAACCCAAAACCGGTGGGTGGAGGGGCGCCAGGAGGAGGGAATCAAAAAAAATAAATGGACTGGGGCAGAGCCGAGGGACGTCAGGCGGGCGGCCAGAAAACTGCCCCAGGGCATGGCAGGGAGCCTCAGGCGGACGGCCTGGCGGGCAAGCAGAGGCAGAGGGAAGGCGGAACCCTTCAGGAGGCCGGCGGCAAGAACGATGAGGGCTCAGTCCCTCAGGAGACCTGCAGTGGCAAAGAACCCCCTCAGAAGGCCGGCAGCGGTGAAGGCGGAACCCTTCAGGAGGCCGGCGAAGGCGAGGTAGAGGGCGGGTCCCCTCAAGAGGAAGGCGAGGTAGAGGGCGGGTCCCCTCAGGAAGGCCAGGTAGAGGGCGGGTCCCCTCTGGTGGAAGGCCAGGCAGGAACGGAGGGCGTGCCTCCCCTGGACGGTCTGGAGGGCGGACCCCCTCCGGCAGGAGCAGAGGCCGGTCCCCCTCTGGAAGGAGCAGGGGGCGGGCCCCCTCAGGCAGGAGCGGAGGCCGGTCCCCCTCTGGAAGGAGCAGGGGGCGGGCCCCCTCAGGCAGGAGCGGAGGGCGGACCACCTCAAGCAGGCGAAGAGGCCGGTCCCCCTCTGGAAGGCGAGGAGTGGGCTCAGGAACCGGACAGGGCTCGGGGACCGGAGTCAGTGCGGGAGCTGGAGTGCCAGGAGGAACCGGGTGGTACCCCAAACTCTCCCAGGGATCTATTGCCTTCCCTAAGAACTCAAATAAATCCTCCCACTCACGGCTAGCTTGATCGTCCGCTGGGTCCAATGTTGGTGCTGTCATTCTGTTAAAGAGCTGCGGGTGCAGGCAGGCAGGTAGGACCCAGACGCAGACGGTTTCAGGGAAAGGCACTTTATTCAGGCCTAAAGGCTAAGGCACAGGAATCAGGGAACTCGGGAGACAACTCGGAACTCGGGAGACGACAGGGAACTCGGGAGACGACAGGACTAACAACCACAAACAACCACGGACAACCACAATGACAGCACAAGGAACAAAGGAAAGACGAGGGCTTAAATAACAAACACAACGAGGAACAGCTGAGACACATTAGGGGAGGGAACAGTAATCAACACAGGAGGGAAACACAGGGAAACACACACACCCTGACAATTTTAACGGTCTGAAACGCAAGTGGGAGGCGCAAAGCGCAAGTAGCTTTGTGGGCGGTTCTACGGCGCTATCGCTATTTTACAGGCGGATAAATGACACTTGCGTCGCGGCGCAAGTGTCAAAAGGGTTGGTCTGAAGCAGCCTAGTTACCCGTAGGTGTGGTTTGGGCGTAACGTCCAACAAACCAATGAGAGTGCCAGCTCCCATCCCCTTTAAGAGCCATGAGCGCATTTGAATCGGACGAGTTGATATTTTGACAGCGCGTCTGCAGTCTCCGATGAGACAGATGCACATGAATTTCAAACTGCAAATGGCTCAGTTTATTGCCAAATAATATGGCCTAATTCACACATGGAATAAGGGGTTTTCTTCCACAACTTCAGAAATACTGAGTCCTCAAATAAATTTCGGCAAAGAAAACGTATATGATATAACATATGATATGCGGTAACTGTGGTTCTATTTAATGATATACGCAATACATTATAAACATTGTTTCTTATCAGTATTGTATGCTATCCTAATATGCATGTGTCCCCGCGGTAATAGACATTGCCATTGATTGTATTATGCGTTACGTGTTTAGTTTGCGTGTGTTTAAACAGAGCACACACGCGCCCCCGCAAGTAGTTAATATTACTCCCCCTCTGGGCTGGTTCCTATTTACAGCCACTTCCGGTTGGGGAGGGGGGGTGCAGGGAGGCGGGGGGGGGGTTTATGATGGGCAATAAAACCATAAACCACACGCCATAAAACCATAACTTGTATACACAGGCATGACGTGTATAATGCCTGTGTTGATGCTGTAGGGATCACTGGGGTGCGGGTCTGTATAAGCACTGTGTGTGTGATTAGTGCAGGGAGGTGTGAGTATGTATTGTGTGTATGTGTGGGGGTGTGTGTGTGTGTTAGGGATATGCGTGGCCTTAGAGACGGGGGTGAAGGTGTGTGGTAACAGTCAGGTCGTCAGCTCTGTTTGATGTACACCCCAGCCTCCGATGCGGATTGTGGGCTGATGCCTTGATGTTGGGTAGTGGGCATCCATACAATACCATAGAGCAGTGGTTCTTAAACTTTTTGTCTGGCGACCCCACAAAAAAGTATTGTAAGGTCTGACGACCCCACTTTCCCCAAACCCATTCTAAGTCCTTACTCAAACGTTAACAACTAAATCAAGCAAAAAATAGTATGCAAAGTAATTACTTTAGCCTATATCCGTGCAGGAGCGGAGACACAGCCGTTGCAGGGGAATGAACGCCGTTCATGCCTGGTGTACATCCCCGTGCCCCGTCGTGCAGGAGGAATATCTCCGTACACCGGGCATGAATGTCCGTTCATTCCCCTGCATGCGCAATGGCTGTGTCTCTGCTCCTGCACGAATATAGGCTACAGTGAGGTTTTTTTTAACAAGCAAATCATACTGTCTACTCTGTACAGTAATAAAGAGTGTATAGTGTCCGGTCTTGTCGCTGAACTGATGGTTTACCCTCCAGCTCCACGGATGGTCGCTGTCACTATTGATGTTTGGGACTGCATCTCTTTGATATCGCCAAACTTCCGGGTCACGTAAACCCGACCAATTAAATATTAAAATCAAATTCAGTCCTGCTGCCTGTTTTTTCATTTCGTATTCTTGATCTGAAATATGAAAAACCAGACATTTTTTTGTTTTTTGTGTTGGATTCAAAAACAAAAAACAAAATAAGCTGTCACTTTTTAGTTTTTGGATTTTTGATTTCCAATCGAAAATAGAATGAATGAATGATACACGGATTACGGATTCAATAGTTTTCGGACAGTTCGGTTTGAAGAAAAAATCAAACTAACGAAACATACACTGACCGATGTGCGTGTCTATCTCTCTTTTCACTACACAAATACAGACATTGTAACATGTGATAATCCATCAATCCACCGATTGATTATTAAAAAGGCTTCTTTGAAAGCAAGCGACCAGGAGCAGGCTCAGGAAAACAGCGGAGAAGTGAGCCAAAATGGCGACAACAGAAAGTTATTGTCGAACCCAGTAAATCTTTTTCAAATAATGAATTCAGAGTAAATCTATTTTTTTAATGGAAAAGCAATAGTTTTATTCTGCATCCCTCTAAATGCTCTGTAGGTATTTTTAAAATAATATGGCTTTTAATAAAGATTATCCATATTCAACCTATAACCTCTATTATTTAACCATGTTTAGGAAAGGCTTTCTAAACTTTTTCTGTTTATTTTAACATTTATTTTCTCTCAAATTATGCAGTGTCACCAACGGGAGCATCATTAATCACAAAATTGAAAGAGGAGAACAAATTGGCTAAGATGAAAATACAACGCCTGGAGGAGCGGGTGAAGCACCTGGAAGAGGCTAACATCGATCTCAAAAAGGACAAAGATTTTCTGCTTAGTAGATTTGACGAGAAGCCAGGTACAATTCCATTAACCCCCCACCACACACACACACTTCAAAGACCATAGCATACAGTAAATGCATATATACATATAATATATATGTATATATTATGTGTGTGTGTGTGTGTGTGTGTGTGTGTGTGTGTGTGTGTGTGTGTGTGTGTATACAGTATGTCATATACACCCACACACAAACAGTATATTATTTACTTTGCTTACTCTATAGTCTCTCGACATGTTAATTTCCACAGGTCCTTCTCACAAGAGTGCAAAGAAAGAAGTCATCTCTACCTCCTCTGAAACACCCTCAGCCTCATCCTCTGATGAGTCATTCTTCTCAGAGGAAGAAGAGGTTAAGGTAAAGGAGAAGAAGAAGAAGAGGAAGACCAAGAAGCCAATGAAAACCTTAGAGCCACACAGTCGCTCAAGGAGTAAGTGGAGCTATTGGCTTAACAGGTTTTGCTCTTAAAGAGGAATCCCATTCATTTTTCACTCAAAGAATCTATGGGGGTAACACAACTGCAGGGGTGAAAAGTAATGAGTTACATTTACTCTAGTTACTGTAATAGAGTAGTTTTTTGTGTACAATAACTTGAGTAAATATTGTTGGAAGAAATTTACTTAGTTACATTTTAAATAGCTTCAGCTACAAAGTAAAAAATTCGTTCAGCTCCATCTACACCAAAATACCCCCCCCCCCTCCTTGGGAGCAGACAGGAAATACACTAAAGAAGCAAGTGTGTGTGAGGGAGTGAGGGAGAGATTTTTAAGCTATCTATTTTTATCTTTATTTTATTTTTTTATCCCTGTGGAACTGAATGAATGTTCGAATGACTCTGGGCAACTGCAGTGTCAGAAGGTCAGAATCGAAAAGATTGTGCCACGAGGAGCTAAAAAAAAATGAACTAAGTAACTTTTACTCTGAGTACATTTTAAATTAGCTACTTTTTACTTTTACTTGAGTAGATTTTTACACCAGTACTTTTACTTTTACTTGAGTAAAATTTCATCTAGGTGACTGTACTTTTACTTGAGTAGATTTTTTATGACTCTTTCCACCCCTGCACAACTGTAGCTGAAACCTGACCTAATTGTTCATCAACATTATCCTCTTGTTTGAGGTGTCTGTGTACCAAGTAGTAGTAAAAAAGAACAAGAACATTTGGCACTACATAAATCAAGTTACAGCTAAAGCTTACTTCATGGAGCATATAGCATAAAACTGAAACTTAAGGCCATTCTCTCCATTAGGTCAGCTTTAGCTGCCTGACCATAACTCCGTGTATGTTGCACCAAAGGTTGTCCTCGACTAAAGATTTTCATAGTCGAGTCTGATTTGTCAGATTTTGCCCTCAGTCGACTAATCGTTGATTCATGATGTTTATTGATTCATGATCTCATTTGCATTTCTTTCTGCTACAGAAAAAAAGAGTTTAAACACCCGAATAAACAAATACTTCAGTCTCATTATAATATAAGAAAACATAAATTCTGTGTAAAATCAGATGTTCAGCACTGCAGCAGGGAGCACCCCTATATATTCAGAATCCTTTTTTTTTTTCCACAACCACATTTTGCGACTATTTGACGAGGTTCAGTCGAATCAGACTTCTCCGAATCGAATCGTTGAATAGTTGACTATTTGAATAGTATTCAAATTAATAAATATGAATAAATAATAGTATTCAAATAAATTTTCTTCTTTTTCCTATGGACCACATGTGATGAGCTTGAACAATGGGGCTTAGGTCTAACACCAAACTTCTCCTTTAAGGAAATCAATCATAACTAATTCAAATTTTGTCATCTTCTCTTCCAAGTGACAACCATCGATGGCGTGGTGCGGCGCTACATGAGGGCTCTCAAGAGCTTCAAAAAAACTGGATCCATGAAGCGAGCCTTTGAGCATTTGGGGGTGGACCGGAACACCATAGCAAGGACCGCCCCAATCGCTGAGGTCCACATCATTTTCCCAGACATATTTGAGGGTTTGAGTAAAGATAGCCATGACAAAATCTCCACCTTCACAGAGAGGTGCAGGGAAGCCATAACAGCAGAAATGGCGAGCACACTGACGCACAAAAAAAATGCAGGTGAACTACTGCCGATCACTTACAAAATGACCTAATCATTAGACAATTGGCTTTATGCACAGCTCCACGACTTCCTGAAATAAGCCAGCTCGTTTATTTCATGTCTTACATTATTGGACCAACTGATTAATCCAGGTGTGTCTGACCTCACAACAATGGTCAGGCACACCTGGATTAATCAGTTGGTCCAATAATGTAAGACATGAAATAAACGAGCTGGCTTATTTCAGGAAGTCTTGGAGCTGTGCATAAAGCCAATTAGTCAATAGTTTTTATTGTTGTTCATATTTTGTTAAGAAACTTTTTCCAGTATTTGTGTTTGCTTGTTTTGTAGCAATGTTGCAGTTATTACAGGCCCAGAAGTCACAATGTATGCCAGCAATAGCTGGTTAAGTTTGATTTGAGTCATTAGACCTCTAGATTTTGAGTTAAGTTTGATATTGTTGATAGCTACTGGTCAGGAGCAGCAAAGCATTCTGTAAGGGTGATCAAAAGCAGCTTTTACCCATTAGTTCGAGTAAAAATGGTAAGGGAAATACATGCAACATGTTCATGGTCAGTAATCATGACATGAGTGTTGAGCAGAGGTTTCTAAGCACATTGTAACGTGTATAGTATAATTTTGTGACCTTGTGTCGTGATAATGATGATGACAGCCAGTTCATATGTTCATGAGAAAATAAAATTGGCAATGATGTTATAATAAAAACATTGTTATAATGATGTCATAACAGTCAGTTTATCCTTTATGATATGTTAATGACAGATCAAAATGCTACCACTTTACTTTAGGTCAAAGAATTTCTTCATTACATTGTCATAATGATGTCATGACAGTCAGTTTATCCTTCATGATATGTTAATGACAGATCAAAATGCTACCACTTTACTTTAGGTCAAAGAATTTCTTCATTACATTGTCATAATGATGTCATGACAGTCAGTTTATCCTTCATGATATGTTAATGACAGATCAAAATGCTACCACTTTACTTTAGGTCAAAGAATTTTGTCATTACATTGTCATAATGATGTCATGACAGTCAGTTTATCCTTCATGATATGTTAATGTCAGATCAAAATGCTACCACTTTACTTTAGGTCAAAGAATTTTGTCATTACATTGTCATAATGATGTCATGACAGTCAGTTTTTGGTATTCTGTCAAACATCAATGACCAAGTGCTAGAATTGGTCTTTAACCTTGCACAGCTAATTATAATTATCATTGTCAACTTGCCCTAAACACAAAAATAGATGCATATTTCGTTAATGTCAGGTTGTCGTGACAGAGACATTTTCTAGTAATGTCACTTTGAATAATGTCACGTTGTCATAATAAGGACATCTCAAACAAATGTAATGTCAAGTTGTCATGACAAAGACATTTTCTAGTAATGTCACTTTGAATAATGTCACGTTGTCATAATAAGGACATCGCAAACAAATTTAATGTCAAGTTGTCATGACAAAGACAAATTCTGGTTATGTCACCTTGATTAATGTCAAGTTGTCATAATGAAGACAACCAAAATAATGTCAACTTGTCATTACCAAATCGAATGACACTTAATGACAACAGTCATAAACGTTTAATGACATTGACATAATGTTTATGACATTTTTATGACTGTGTCATGTCACTCTTATGACAATGTCATGTCACTCTTATGACGGTACCTTCAAGTAAAGTGTTACCAAATTTTGTATGTTCAATATCACTTCTTTGTAACCGTATCTGGTTCCAACAGTTACCTTCATTATACTACCCGATTGTCCTACACTAACTATGTATATTGGATGACCTAATCTTAATTTATTCTACGTATTGTTCGCATTTGATGTTGTCCACACTTGATTCACTCCTGTGTACATTGCATACCACATCAAACGTGTATGTATACGCCTTATTCTCTGCCTTTTGCATACCACATCAAACGTGCATATGTCTTAGCAAAGTGAAGTAAAGTAAAACGCAGTTTTATCTTTACTTATTTATTGTTATACATGTCCTGGACACGTCCATTACTATTTCCAAAACAGTTTTTTTAGCTACGCAGGTCCCAGACCCAACTATACCATTACATGAACAGTATTTATTATTATAATTATCTAGTTTTTTGTTGGTCAACATCAAATCGATACATTAATTCAACCTTTTAATCCTGACCCACTTGAATTCTCCCCGAAGGAGCCCGTGATTGTGAATTCTCCCGGAGCCTCCCATTGAGCTCCACCGTCACCACCTCAGAACACTGCAGGAACGATTAGTCGATTAACGCGTGGCTCGGAGGCTCCCAAGGAGCGCCACAATCCAACGTCTTACACCAAGTCTATGGGGGAATCTTGAGCCAGGGCAATTAAAACTGTCTAAACTAGGTAGAATAAGAGTCATCCGAATTATGCACATCTGGGCATTAAATATAGGGTGATATTCTAAAACAAAACAAAAACTGAACCTAAAAGAAAAATTCAGAAGTTATTGGGTGAAGCAAATGTTATTGCAAGTTAATTATAATGAACCATTTTCTAATTATCTTAGTTTTATATGTGGTATGCTTTCAATATCCCCTCGTGTATGCAACAGTCGAGTAACCTCCATTATTTTGGTGGCTCTGACACACACAAGAGGACATTCACACATGGTATATGAATCCACCATTTGTTTTCATTTTATATTTTTACAGATTTTTATTTTCATTTTATTTTTATCTCTATATACACATTCTTAAGAAAAGCACGAACGAAGATTAATCATAACATGCATCAACAGACCTAAAAATAAGCATATTATTCAACAATTTGAGACCTCAGATGGGATTTCTTCCTGCGGAGCCCTTCATTTTCTAAAGGGTCCGCAGAAAGGTCCGCTGAGTGGCCAGGAGTTCTTACACCTTCAGAAGTGTTGCTGAGGACAGCTGCCTCACAACAAACCAAAAGCCTTTGTTAACCATATGGTCATCTAAGTCATCATTCCTTAAGATGTCATAAATATGGGGTTGGCCGTTCCTTATCACTTGCGTCTCTGCGCTTCTCTGGGGATCAAGGATAACGGGCCCAAACCAACACAGGACAACAAAGGAACAGAGTGAGAACTGACTTCCACTAACCTCAATGGATTTTGAACGACCCTGCAGAATAACAGGGTGACAAGACCACATGGGAAAATACAAACATACAAAACGTAAATTTGAACATTATCAAAATATCTTAATATTAAAAATCTGCATTTCAATATTAGGCATCATACTTCTGTTGTTACCGGAACGTTGTCAGTTGGGGACAGTCGGGGTTACGTACGGCTGTACGTTTTGGTTGACCATTAAACAGGTTGTGGTATATTGTAATAATCGAGTATCCACTGTCTTGGCGTGTAATGAAAAAACGTAACACGTATATTGTTAATCAAAATTAGGATGAATTATGGATTACATTTTAATCTATTTATGTAATTTGATTGTAAATATTGCCAATTATTAACCATTATCAACCACGTGAAAAAATACTTCTTTTTTTTTTATATTGTTATTTTCATAGTTTGGAATGAAATATATATTTTATTCTTTCTTATTTTGGTATTTTGGACCTCGTCAGGTCTGTTGAACTATGCATTTCTACCGCTTGTCCTCAGGATCCTCTATTGGGGGGGACTCTTCTGCTCTCCTATGAGGCAGGTTATCCCAGAATTCTCCTAATAAGAATCCCCAGGCCTGGATAATCCCCGGACTTCTGTGGACGAGCGGTATGCATGCTATGGACAACTTTAAAGGCTAACCGTTCATGATGCGGAGTTTAGATAATTATTCCTATCTTAAGATCACCGTGTAACTGTCGTACAGGGATCTGGTTTGATGCAAGACCCCTGGGTTGGTGTCCTTTTGTAGGACTTCTTTCGGTTCTGGAATCCGGCTTTCCTAATTGTTGAATACAAGATATTGCATGCATATTGGTGGTACGATATTATATCTATTGCAATCTCTCCAATGGAAGCAATAGTTGACCTTTGAACACCTCACGCAGTGTTATTCAGTTTATTCGTATGTAGTAGCTGATTATAGTAGAATTTAACCCATGTACCTTTAATATTCGCAAAAAACGTATTGTAATTGTGTCTACAGCAGTTGAGCTAACTCCCTCCTTGGGCACCGTTTAAAACCATGTGCACCATTTATTAATTAGACATATTATTCTAGCAGTTGAACCCCATGTCTATTTGAACCAGCCTGGTTCCCTATCAATGTGCATGACACAACCCGTGTCTATTGCACTCCTGTTTTGATACACAAAACGCATGAAAACAGACAGAAGGGCCCAGCAACCTTGAAAAACATAATGTCTGAGTGTTAGGCATTCGTTACTGCATATACTGCTATTTCCTGAAGAGAGAGAGAGAGAGAATATTAAGATCAATGCACAGAAGTAAAATGATGAATGCCAGGCATCCATCACTGCTTGGGTTGCAAAGGCTAAATTGATATCCTGGTTCCAACACATGGCTAGGTGTGAGGGTGGGAGGGGGCAAGGGGAAGAAAGAACAATAAGACAAGAACTTCAATTTAACTAACAATAGAGAGGCGAGTGGCCTTCTTTAAGCAATATGAATAAGGAAGGGTAGGGGAAGAGAATGTTTGCAGGGACAAAGGGTGGGGAGGGGGGGATCTGACGACCGGACCTGTGGACAAAAGGATGGGGGGGGGGGGGTCTGACGACCGGACCTGTGAAGACTGGGACCAAGGGTGGGGGGGGGTACTCGTGTGTAGGGGGCCTGGAGGGGGGGCGGTGGGGACTTCACGTGTGTAGGGGGTCAGGGGGTCTTTTACCTTAATAATTCATCGTCTTTAATAACAAAATACCAACAGACTTGAATGTAAAATGAAGCATGCAGTCTTGGGTGGCATTTAGCGGATCGGCAGATAAGATAGTATGCACTCCGAACGTCCGCTATGGTGCTACTGCTTAGGAACACAGACCGTGCCGGCCTCAGCGGAGAAGTGAAAGATAACTCTCGTTAATATACTATTTTGGCCCGATCTATACAGAGACCGATAGTGGAGGGCTTCACCTCTCAACCAGTACCAAGAATGATCGTTAACGACGAGTACTAAAAACAACTCAAGTGTGAAGAAAGGGGGAGGTTGGGCCTTCAGTGTTCCTTGCAACCGTTGATCTACACGTGTTGTTATGCTAGGCCTCTGGAGCAGCACGATCGGACGGTGGCTAAAACAAACTTACACCTAAATGTTCTTATAACCAATCCTATTTCAGATTCAATCTTTAAGACAATGAGTTCTACTTACCTCAGACGTGTGTGGCCTGTTGAAGTTGTTTTAGCGTCGCGCCCGCCGGGATTCTCGGGACTTTCTTCCAAACGTCGGGGGTCACCAAATACTTACGTAGTTCTTCAAGGAAAGGTTCAAAATCCAGGATTGCTTTTAACTCAGTTTATTGTTAAAGGCACCCAGTGCAACTTTCGAGGCTTAAAAATAAACATTCAATTTCTAGTCTTTTTTACACGTAGTAAGTTTCAATAACTCCATACCATTACATACGACATTTAAGCAGCAAAGATGAGACGTCGTTGTGTGGTGAGAACTGATACAAAATCGATAACAACAACAATGCCGCCATTTTCTTTATTTTTTGTAACCTACAATAAATAAAGCAGGCTTCCAGTCAATGGAAAAATGGCTTCTCCCCACCGGCGATTGTTGTTGTTTACGATTTTCTATCAGTTCTCACCACACAACGACGTCTCATCTTTGCTCCTTGAATGTCAATATGTAATGGTATGGAGTTATTGAAACTTACTACGTGTAAAAAAGACTAGAAATTGAATGTTTATTTTTCATTGAATGTTTACAAAAAGTTGCACTGGGTGCCTTTAAAGTCTGCATGTTTCGGCATGGTAACTGGCTATGGAACGAAAGTCTAGGAATCGTGTTGAACACGTGTGAGAGATAATAACTCTACTTTCAGCCACGGGCAGAGGGCAGAGACCGTCAAGTGGGCGTGGCCTAGTGGGTGTGGCCGGGGTGCCGTAATGGCTTCGGCTTCTTCATATATCTAAAAGGTGCTGCTATCTGTGGCTGGAGCAGCCTCCAATAAGGTCTTGCTCCCCTTGTGGCTATGTATAGTATTTACGGCTTATATGTTTGGTCCTGCTTCATTGGGTCTATGTGTGGGTAGCTTAGATTCTTAAAATACGTAACACCACTCAAAACAATGCTCAGATATAGCTTACAGGCAGTTTTATTTTTCTGCACCATTTTACAAGACATCATTCGAGCAGTTCTAATACACTCTGCGTTTGCGGCATTATTCAACTTCAAGACATCCGATCCAAAACACATATACACATGACATGTCCGACAGTGAAACACTCCCCGTCGGGGAAATGGGTAAATATTTCAGCTAACATTTGATCAGTAGGTTTATCATACAAGAATTTCATGACCAAATCATTCCAATCCTTATACATACATTTGATATAAGCATTATGATGGACATACGTATCATTTTCTATGGCAGCATACATCAAAACGGCTAGTCTATCTGATACAGACTTGCTATCCGCATCATATGCATAAGAAAACAAAACCCCCATTATAAACAACGCTTGACACCAGGCATTGTATTACCTAATGACAATGTAGTACGCCACATTTGTATGGCTTCATATATCATAAGCAGATGTTCATCGGACACACCTTCGTTGGTTATTAAATCCAGTTTTTCGGTATCATAGGTGTCGCACAATAAATCACATAGAAAAGAATCGACCACACCATCGATTTTTCCTGGTGACACAGTCAACCCTATAGTATTCTTTAAAACAGTTTCTAAAAGTAGCAGGAAGGGGTGTCTATCCAACATAACACATATGGCATCGTAATGGGATTCGTAGTGATGATGTGTCGCTCCATGCATGCAGGAATGGCGTCGTTGACTTGGGCAATCACATTGGCACCCCCAGCAATCCGCCTGCTTCAGTTGTGTGATGATGGCTACCACACAGATACCCGTGGTAAATCGCAGAACAGCCAGCGCCGCAGGGTTTAAACGGATCTGTGTTGATACAGGCCATCCGTCATCTCTCAAAGCAGTGTCCACCTCCGTCTCACTGTCCTCTCCGATGTGTAGGAAGGACAGATTCAATCCAGCCAGATAGATGGCATACTCCTGAAGCCAGTGGTGTACGGGTTGTACGGCCTTTAAATCACCAGTCTCCATAGCCACGCAACCACTTTGTACATGTTCATCATTGCCCTGTGCTGCATAGCGTATCAGAATATACCATTAGAATATGAAAAAAATAAATAAAACACACCACACATATTATGCATAACCTCAAAAACACATTTAAAACACACTTAATACTACTAACATGTAGCCCCTTTATTATGCCTCCGTACTCCAAGCCGTATTCGCCAACGTGTGTGAATGAATCCCCGGCACTCCGGTCTCTCAAGCCTGAAACCGGCCTCGTTCTTTTGAGTGGAGCATTAAGCAGTGCCGCATCTCCATAACGATTGACATAGTTAGACACAGGTGTACTAAAACTGGACGTACCCTCAGACAACTGGCTTTCAGCGTCCACAATGCTCGATGCAGAGTAGTCCATGGTGGGAGAAGACAGGGGCGACAGGGTGCGAGGGTCCCTATACATCCAATTAGCGCTGTTTGATCCGGGGGTATCTTCTGATGAGCAGGCCATGTTGAACGAAAAGAACACTGCCGACAACCTGTTGAATGCTATGACCCTACAGCAGTCGTCTCACCCCTTTTTAAACTATTTGAGGTACACACCCACACACACACGCCCCCCTGCACTAATTACACACCCATGCTTATACAGACCCCAGCACCCCTGCGCCCCCTACAGGCACAACACAGGCATTATACAAGACATGGCAACGCAGGGGGTTTATGTTTTTATTGCCCATCATAAACCCCCCCCGCCTCCCTGCACCCCCCCCTCCCCAACCGGAAGTGGCTGTAAATAGGAACCAACCCAGAGGGGGTGTAGTATTAACTACTCTCGCATTCATTCATTCTTTTTAACAGTCACTCGCGGTAAAACAATGTTTTTCACGATCAAATACTCATCAATCCTAAAAGTTATGGGCATGTAGGCCTACACGATGTCTCTGTCAAGAAAATATGTGTTTGCTGTACGGTGTTTGCAGATGCATTGATTTAAAAGTACAACTTATTACCGCTGCATCAGCTGTTCTTTCCCAAATAATTTACCAAGAATGTGCGGCTAGGTAGATGGGAGAAGCAAAGTGTATGCGCGAGTTGCACAAGCAATCCGTATGAATCGCATGCGCATGTATGCATGCGCCCTTAAAATAGCATCTGAACAACGCGCCACTGACTTTAAACCAGGTATTTCCTGGTCAGTAGCGCAATGGTATTCAGAAACGGCAAGATACCGTTTGCGCCAGAACACGCCTCCTCCTTCCGCCGAACCGCCCCTTGGGCCGCATGATCAATCCCTAATTTACCGGCGAGTGGCGGTGGTGGGAAAAGAACGCTCTGCGCCAGTTGTAAACTAGCAACGACACATGCGCCAGTGACTAAGTCACTTGCGCCGGATGCAAGATAGGGCCCTTAATGTTATTTTTCCTTAAACCCAGAGAGACAGTTAATACATGACAATGCATTTTTGAACTTTGCCTGTGTTTTCTTTTACTTAGCCTATCTATTTTATTTAATTGTATATATTTATTGTATTTCTATGTGAAGCACTTTGAGTCTGCTTCATGTATTAAAAGTGCTATGTAAATGAAGTTGCCTTGTAATATATAAAAATATATATTACAAGTAATCTGGTTTCTACCTACATGGTGTGATTATATGTGACTTGATTTAGTCTATTTACCATTATGGTTAATGGTCTGGGTACTTAGTCCCCCATTGTTGATTTCTCACCTGAAGAGCCAATCTCCACCTCGACGACCAGTCTCTCATCGTCCATTCTCGTAATTATTTCTCACAAACGAAAGAGGGCGATATCCAGTTGTACAAACCAGCTTTTAAAAAGCGCTTTTTCAGGGGCGGACGCATTACACAACGTTTAAGGCCTAAACACACCGGCGCCGAAGCGGTGCTAGGGAATAGAACATTGGCTCGAAGACTAGTTGGGCAGTGCGGCACGATGTTTGCCGCGCGGCTAGTCGGCTCCGGTGTGGGCTAGTACATCCGGAATAATGGGGGCAGACTTTTTGACACGCCGCTTCGGCGCCGGTGTGTTTAGGCCTTAAACGTTGTGTATCGCGTCCGGTGGAATCAGGCCTTCAGTCTCCAAAGACTTCAATCTATCAGAGGCGAGTGTCGACCTTGACTCTCCGGAGTCCACGCCACCAGTTGTTATTAGCGGCGGAATTAGTCAAGCGGTGCTGCGTGCGTGTGTGTGTGTGTGTGTGTGTGTGTGTGTGTGTGTGTGTGTGTGTGTGTGTGTGTGTGTGTGTGTGTGTGTGTGTGTGTGTGTGTGTGTGTGTGTTGCGCTGGAGCCTCTACGTTATCGCCAGAGAACTAAACCCACGGGGAGGTCCGAACAGCTCGAGCGCTAGAACGCGATGTTTACGTCACACACGTAGAGATGCGTCCGGTGATCGCCCCGTAGAGCGTGTGGTGATATTTTGCCTACGCATTAAAAGTTGGCAGAAGCGGGTGAAAGCCGTGTGTCAGTGTGTGCATCCAGGGCCGTAGCACCAAATTCTGGGCCCTGCATACAAGAGGTACTGATGCCCCTCCCCCCCCCAAGTTCCCCCTAGGGGAGAGAGAGAGAGGGAGCACCGGGTCAGTGGACAGGTACAATCCTACGAACGTTGTGAGTGCAGCGAATGCACGTTCATGTTAAGAGGAGTTTCGGGAGACGTTCCAAAGAAATTCACGATGGTTCGCAACATCCATTGTGAGAATGATCGTACGAGCGAAGATCCATCGTTATCGGGAAACTGGGCCCTGGGCGTTTGGTGATTCCTGAGCAACAGAGACATTCCTGGGGCAGGGCAGTCGCCACACAACACAAACCACAACAAACACCACAAGACAACACACAACACAAGAAAACACAACACACAACAAAACACCACAACACAGCAGAGTGGTGAGCCCAGGCGGTCCTGACAGACAACACAACACACACCACAAAACAACACACAAAACAACACAAACCACAACACGCACCACAACACAACAGAACAGAACACAGTGTGTGCGTGAGCAGAGTTTGTGCAGGGATCAGAATAATGTGTGCTTGTGTGAGTGCGGGTGGGTGTTGTGCGTCCGCGGTGTGTGTGTGCGCGACGTGTGTCTGTGTGCAGTGTGTGTGTGCGGGGTATGTGTGAGCGGTTGTGTATTGGTCTGGCTGAGCAGCGAGCATTGAGCCGTTAGCCCGGCCCCATATGTTCACCGTTCAGCGACAACTAATTGGTGTTAAATAATTATTTCATCTTTAATCCAGTTGAATGCGAACGGCTGATAGCTATGGAACGGGTCTAGACCAGGATCAGGACAGACCGGGACCATTGCCGTACCGGACCTTCTGTAATCTTCCAGAACCCACAGATGGCCAGCCCACCCTGTGTTTCAGTGTGTGTGTGTGTGTGTGAGTGTTTGTGAGAGTGTGTGCATGTGTGTGTGTGTCTGTGTCTGTGTGTCTGTGTGTTCCTCTACCTGCTGAAAGGTCCTGTGTTTCATGCAAGTGTGGTCTCTGAATGAGGTACAGTGGCCCCACCCCTTAGTGACGTTGATCCGAGGGACTCTCTAAATCGACGCCACTTCGACCGGGGCGGGACTTTACGTCCTACGTCACTCGCTATGGGTGTGCATGTGTTCGCGTAGCCGTTTGTCTCAGGGATCTGTGCACGAACTCCCTTGCACTACAGAGGCCTGTTTCAGGTAGCTGGTTTTGAGGCAACCCCGAGTTTGTTCGCTCCGAGTTAGTGGAAACTCTGGGTTTTCCGTTTCAGGTAGCAGGTTCAGCGCAACCGAGAGTTAGTTGCTGCGGCAACATACGCCGTGGACCTAACCTGCTCGGGAGGTGGTTAGACCTACTCTGAGTTTGTTGTCTATAGGCTGAAGGCAGCTCTCCGACAGAAGGAAGTGTTAGAAATGGCATGTCCTTTTCTACGAGAGCCTGTGGATGTAGAGCAGGCGCGTCGTTAGCAATTGAAAACATCCGGGGCTTTAGCCCGGGGGGAGCACCGTCCTGACTCCTGCGTGCTACGGTATCTTAATTAATTAATTAATTAATTAATTAATTAATTAATGTATCGATTAATGAATTAAGGGCGCCCCCAACACATAGGTCGCCTATGCCGAGCGCCAGGGCAAAAATAAGACATTAGAATAGCCTATATAGCCTGCGTGCACCTACCCGATGTCAAGAACCCATCGCTGCTCCGACGGACCTTTCTCCCCCAGCCAGGCAACGGCAAGTAAGTAGTGGTCTGCTTTTATGTTTCATTTTTAAGTTATTACTTATTTTCAGTGTAGGTTTAATGTTACAGATAAAAACATGCTTTATATTTAGTCAGCATTTCAGAGTTCTAATGTTTTCCCGGAATATGCATTCCTAAACTGTTCACGTCAAGTTCTCTTTAAGATCGCATGAGATGATATGTGCTATCGCGCGACCTGTAACCAGGAAGTAAACACTCGCTTGCATGAAATGATATGCGCTATCGCGCGACGTGTAACCAGGATGTAGATTTAAATAATGAAAAAATAATCTGTTTCTGTTACTTGCTTATGCTGTATGCAAGTTGTTTAAGAAGCTTATCTCCATATAAATCTGAGCTGTACATGAATCTGTTAATGAAGTCTCATTTCGACTCCTTCCTCCACTTCACTATTCATGTTCTGTTGCTTGCAGTTAACTACAGCCGCCCTTCCTGGGTAACGCCACCACCAATCCCTGGTCATCCATTGAAGCCATCTCTCTCACTCTGTACAGTCACACTGTTGCCGCTTCATTCTCATTGTCTCATAATCTCATTATTATGGCTGCTTTGGATGCTTTAAAAAATAAACATTTTTCTCTTAGGTAAAATCAAACCAGTGGGATGTTAGATTGAAAACCTCCAAAGCAATGTATTAAAAATTGAAAGACAGTCCTATGTGAAGTTTCTTTTTAGGGGATTTTCAAAATGAGGTACCAGAATGGATTGTCAACCCACTGTTTCTCAACCCTCTCTGATTATTACTATGAGTAGTAGTATTGCATGCATACAGTACTCACATCAGCGTCACAGTAAGCCTATAGAGGCTGCAACCATTTGCTTCTCAAAAGATTGTAGTGTTTTAGAATGAACAACCACTAGAGAGACAAGACAAGACTAATTTTGATTGACAAGTTGGCTAGATTTATATATGTATTTATATTTTTTTATTTATAAGAATGAAAGAAATTGTGTAATTAAAGAATAAAACAATGATTGATGTATTTTTGTTTGAATAACATCTTGCTCACGCGGCCAGTGCCAGCGCCGGCATTGCAAGGGGAGGGATATTACGTACATTTGCAGAAGGCGGGATAAGTGCGGCCGCTGTCACTCAGGTTTGTTTTGGTTTGACGCAGACAGCATGGAGGCAGAACAGACCGCAGAAGTCAACGCGATCGTCTTCAATGTTGCTGCAACGATGCAGCATATATTCAGAAGAGCAGCCAGTACTTACGTGTATGAAAGCAGCTATATATATATATATATATATATATATATATATATATATATATATATATATATATATATATATGTACATTATTATTATTTATTTTTTACGGCAGAGATCCGGGGCTGATCCCAAAAGATCCGGGGCTATAGCCCCGAATGCCCAGGTCTAACGACGCGCCTGATGTAGAGGCTGCGATCCTCAGAAGGAATCTCCGTGAGGAACAATTATTAAGAACCCGGTTGGATATACTTTATTTTCCTGATAATTTTCTTCACGAGCGCTATCGTTTTTTAGCGCAATCTATCATTTATTTAGTCCACCTTCTCAGTCCCCATGTTAACTGTCAAACGCACCGGGGGCATGCTTTAAATTTAAGTTTTTTTTTTTTACGCAATTAACACATATGCAGAATGATCCGCCCCGTGCTTCCCGCCCGCTCTGTACTACATTCACTTTAACGTTGTGGCTTTCCCATGATCAGAGTAGCTGACTAACCACGGACCTATTACTGCTGCAAGTCAAGAAACTAATTTTAAGAATGCAAGGCAGAAAAGACCCTGGTACTGCTTTTAACCAGATGCTGTTCTTCTCTACATGCACATGCTCCGCATAATCGTCTGCATTGTTCACTGAAGTAAAACCCTTTGAGTAAACTGTTCAACAAAATAACTTTTCCCACCACAGCCCGTGTTCTAATAAATACACTCTACTTTTTATGAGGATTTCTTTATTTCCTGAAAGCACAAAAAGTCATTCATATCGGGTATGTTTTTAGAGCAGGGAACAGTATCCCAGTTTGCACCTCACTCACCTTTAACTTGTGTTCCAAAATTTGGATCTCCAAAGCATCCTTTTGCATATTTTGAATTGTTACAATTGCATGGAGGTTGGTGAGGGCATCTGGTTCAAGTAGGGCGATGACGCCATGGAAGAAGATGATTAGACAGTGAAATTATTACTTGAGCGCAGAATATTGCCCCATCCAATTTGCAACATGCTGAGTTGCGTGTACATATTTAATTATTTTGAATAACCAACCTCTTATAAAGGCACTTCTATCCTGGGGGGTGGGGGGGTGGGGGGGGGATCAGAGGAGCTCTCCCCAGGGATGCCCTCAGCCACAGGACGCATACTCTGTTGTCTGAGGGCCATCTCCTCAGCCTCTGTGAGGGCTGCAGAGGTGGCCTCTGCTTTTTTTTCGATTTGCTAACATGGAGGAAAATGTTACCCTAATATTCAGTAAGCGCTAATTTGAAGACAATAGGCAGTGTTGGGGGTGGCTGGGAAATGTACTACTTACATTTACTGCTTAAATATAGGCCCATCACATGTTGAATATAGTTGTTAAATTAGGTACAGCAGGCAAAACCGCACAATTGATTTGATTTCAATTCAACATTAGTTTACCTGTTTGAACTATATTTTTGTACTTCATCTTCATTTGCTGCCAAGTCCTCTTGGGGCAACTCGGGGTTGCGTAAATTGACACACACACACACACACACACACACACACACACACACACACACACACACACACACACACACACACACACACATACACACCATTTACATATTGAATAAGTGGAAGATATTAAACTTTCCTCTTATTTTTTTTTATTTTACTAATTTATTTTACTCACGCATTGACTTGTTCAGCTATTTCAGGCCAAGCTCTCTCTGGGTAACTGCTCGGCATACGCGTTCATTAGAATTTCCAATTCCGTGGGAGAAAGTAAGTGGATCTACGCTTTTGGTCCATGTTTGATCATGTTATCAGAGATCCATTGATGATGGCTCTTTAGAGTCAACAGGCACGCCCTCAACCCAGAGTGAACATACTCAGAGTTGATTAACCCAACGCTGATCACCTGTTCTGAAACCGAAAACACTGAGTTTCTTTTCAACCCTGAACTCTGAGTCAACCAACTCAGAGCGCAGGATTAAACTCAGAGTATGTTAAACCAGCTACCTGAAACAGGCCTCAGGATTACGAGCGTCAGTGTCGTACGCGATGGAGGGTGGGTGACATTCCTACAGTCTGTGATGATAGGCTATAATTCTACAAATGACTTACTATTACTAGCGATTAACATGACGAAACAACACGAACTAAGCTAACATTAGACTATAGCCATACCAGATAACGCCATACCAGCTAACCCTAACTATTTCTATTAAACTCTGAACCATTTTGCAACAGGCAACTCTGTGTTGGTGTGTCTTGTTGCTTCCCACGTCTGCGTCTGCATCTTTCCCACTCCTGGCTAATAGTTTCAGCTTTTGTACTGTATATCAGAAATGATCACCCTGAACCACACTGCTGACTTGTTGATGTTTTGTGAGCACTCACGCATTTCTCTAGGTATCTTAAGTTTCCTACTGGAGTCATCAAAACTTTGGACTTTGTTATTGTAAGAAGTGTTGCAAAAACACTTTGTGTCTTAGCCTTACCGTTACCCTAACCTTAACTCCAGTAACATTTCTTCATCATAAAGTACAAGTTAAGCAAAATGGCATGCAAACATCCAGTCCAATATGAAAGAAAAAAGCTAGCTTCATTAAGGAATCGAACCCCTTATCCCCACGTTAATGAGTTGTTCTCTGACCACTAACCCATCAGAGGCCTGTTTCAGGTAGCTGGTTTAACATACTCTGAGTTTAATCCTGCACTCTGAGTTGGTTGACTCAGAGTTCAGGGTTGAAAAGCAACTCTGGGTTTTCGGTTTCAGATCAGGTGATCAGCGTTGGGTTAATCAACTCTGAGTATGTTCACTCTGGGTTGAGGGTGTGCCTGTTGACTATGAAGAGCCATCATCAATGGATCTCTGATAACATGATCAAACATGGACCAAAAGCGTAGATCCACTTACTTTTCCCCCACGGAATTGGAAATTCTAATGAACGCGTATGCCGAACAGTTACCCATTTTAACAAAAAAAAAGCAATTCCGCCGCGGCAGCGAGAGCGCGAGAGAGAGCTTGGCAGTAGCTGAACAAGTCAATGCGTGAGTAAAATAAATTGGTAAAATAAAATAAAACAAGAGGAAAGTTTAATATCTTCCACTTATTCATTATGTAAAGTGTGTGTGTGTGTGTGTGTGTGTGTGTGTGTGTGTGTGTGTGTGTGTGTGTGTGTGTGTGTGTGTGTGTGTGTGTGTGTGTCAATTTACGCAACCCCGAGTTGCCCCACGAGGACTTGGCAGCAAATGAAGATGAAGTACAAAAATATAGTTTAAACAGGTAAACTAATGTTTAATTGAAATCAAATCAATTGTGCTGTTTTGCCTGCTCTACCTAATTTAACAGCTATATATTCAACATGTGATGGGCCTATATTTAAGCAGTAAATCTAAGTAGTACATTTCCCAGCTACCCCAACACTGCCAATATTTAATAGGATTTAGATATATTAGAAGGCTACACCTAGGCAAAATGCATTATTTATATATATATATATATATATATATATATATATATATATATATATGTATATGTATATGTATATATATATATATATATATATATATATATATATATATATATATATGTGTGTGTATATATATAATAATAATAATACATTTAATTTAGAGGCGCCTTTCAAAACACCCAAGGTCACCTTACAGAGCATATAGTCATCATACAATTTTTTTTTAAAAAAACAAGACATTGTGGAAACAGATAAATAAATAAATAAATAAATAAACATAAGCAATAAGAAATAAATAAAACAAAAACAAGACAAAACAAAACAAAAAAAACAATCAAAACAGTGATCAGTTAGACGTTGTGTGCGAGTTTGAACAGGTGAGTTTTGAGTTGTGACTTGAAGGTTGTAATGGTGTCTGACTGTTTTATGTGTGGGGGGAGGGAGTTCCAGAGCCTGGGTGCTGAACAGCTGAATGACCGGGCACCCATTGAAGTGAGTCGTGATGTGGGGATACATAGTAGTCCAGCAGAGGTTGAGCGGAGGGAGCGGGAGGGAGTGTATTCTTGGAGGAGGTCGCAGAGATAACTGGGGGCTAGGTTGTGGAGAGCTTTGTAGGTGAGGAGTAGGGTTTTGTATTGGATGCGGTAGTGTACTGGGAGCCAGTGAAGTTGAATGAGGACAGGGGTGATGTGGTCAGATGATTTGGTGCGGGTGATGATCCGGGCGGCTGAGTTCTGAATGATCTGCAGTCTGTTGATGAGTTTGGTGGGGAGTCCGGTGAGGAGGGCGTTGCAGTAGTCTATGCGTGATGTGACAAATGAGTGAACTAGGATTTCAGTGCTGGATTGGGTCAGTGATGGGCGGAGTCTGGCGATGTTGCGGAGGTGGAAGAATGCAGTCCGGGTGATGTTGTGAATATGGGGTGCGAATGAGAGGGTGTTGTCCAGGATGACGCCAAGGCTCTTGACTTTGGAGGAGAAGGGTACTGGGAATCCATCGATAATTATGAGTGGAGCTGGGGTGTGTTGTGATTTAGTGAGGGTGGATTTGGATCCGATGAGCAGGGCCTCGGTCTTGTTTCCATTGAGTTTCAGGAAGTTCCTGCTCAACCAGCTCCGGATCTCTTCCAGGCACGTGATGAGGGAAGTGGGGGGGATGGCAGCGGTGGGTTTGGTGGAGATGTAGACCTGTGTGTCGTCAGCGTAGCAGTGAAAATGGACCCCATGGTGACGGAGGAGTGTGCCCAGCGGGAGGAGGTAAGTGGTGAAGAGGAGTGGACCCAAGACTGACCCCTGGGGGACACCCAGTGAGACACCTGAACACCCAGACTTGTGGTTGCTTAGTTGAACAAATTGTTGACGGCCGGTGAGGTAGGATGTAAACCAGGAGAGTGCAGCACCAGTGATCCCAATACCAGCTAGGCGGTCCAGGAGCAGAGGGTGGGAGATGGTGTCGAATGCTGCGCTGAGATCGAGGAGGATGAGAATGGTGAGTAAACCAGAGTCGGCTGCAAGGAGGAGGTCGTTGGTGATTTTGACTAGGGCTGTTTCAGTGCTGTGTTTTGGACGGAAGCCAGATTGGAACGGTTCGTGGAGATTGTTAGTGTCGAGGTGGGACTGTAGTTGTGCGGCAACCACCCTTTCAAGTGTTTTGGAGATGAAAGGGAGATTGGAGATGGGCCGGTAATGGTTAAGGTCAGTTGGGTCAGCACCAGGTTTTTTCAGGATGAGAGTGATGGCAGCCAGCTTGAGAGTGGGGGGTACAGTACCAGTAGTGAGGGAGGAGTTAATTATGTTGGTGATCATGGGGGAGATGGACGGAAGACATGCTTTGACAAGGGAGGTGGGAAGAGGATCGAGCTGACAGGTGGTGGTTTTGGCTTTGCGGATGAGTTCTGAAACGGTCTGTTCTGTTACTAGGGTGAAGTCAGAGAGGGAGCTGATGAGAGGTTGGCCAGAGGTGATCATCCAGGGTGGGTCATCAGAGGGGGTGCGAGATGAGGCCAGTTGTTGGTGAATGGTGTTGATTTTAGAGCTGAAGAAGTCAAGGAACGCAGTGCATTGGGTGGTGGAAATGTCTGGAGGGAGAGATTTAGGAGGCTGAAGTAAGTGGCTGACTGTTGAGAAGAGGACTCTGCTGTTGCCTGTACCAGTGTTGATGAGGTTGGAGTAGTATGAGGTTTTGGCAGTAGTGAGGGCATTCTTGTAGTGATGGAGGTGGTCCGAATACATTTGGCGGTGTACAGTGAGTTGAGTCTTTTTGTAGAGTCGCTCCAGTCGACGACCAGTGGCTTTGAGCTGGCGCAGATGAGGAGTGAACCAGGGAGCAGTGTGGGTGAATGAGACTGAACGGGTTTTCAGGGGGGCCAGGGTGGTGAGGGAGGAGGAGAGGCAGTTATTGTAGTGAGACACCAGGTCAGTCAGGGAGGAAGCTGGGGGAGGGTTGGGGTAGGAGCTGATCATGGTGGAGAGGTCTGTGGTGTTGATAAGTTTGATGTTTCTGAAGGAGATGGTCCGTTGTTCCTTGGTTTTGTGTAGTTGGGTATGAATGTCAAAAAGTACAGCTTTGTGGTCGGAGATGGGGAAATCAATGACATCAAGGTTAGTGGGAGTGATGTCAGTGCAGCAGATTAAATCCAGAATGTGACCTTTGTTATGGGTTGGGAGGTTGACATGTTGTGTGATGCCAAGACAGTCCAGAAGTGATGTGAAGTCATTAGCAAAAGTACAGGATGGGTTGTCAATGTGGATGTTGAAATCACCAAGGAGGATAACAGTGGGGGACATTGCACATACAGATGTAAGTAGAGATGAGAATTCATTGAGGAAAACGGCGGAGGGTTTTGGCGGTCTGTAAATGGTGACAATGATAGTGGGTTTGGGGCCTGAGAGTTTTACAGCTAGACATTCAAAGGAGGAATGAAGGGGGACTGTGACAGTGGTGACTTTGATGTTATCACGATGGAGGAGAGCGAGGCCACCCCCCCTCCCATTAACCCGGGGTTTACTAATAAAAGAAAAACCTGGTGGGACAGCTTCATTTAGATGGGAGAAGTCATTTGGTTGTTGCCAGGTCTCAGTGAGGCAGAGAATGTCTAGGCTCTGGTCAACAATAAAGTCATTTATCAAAAGGGCCTTATTACTGAGGGATCTGGTGTTCAGCAGACAGAGTTTCAGAGTTTCACATATATATATATGTGTAGGGCCTATGTCTTCAAAATAGCGCTTACTGAATATTAGGGTAAAATTTTCCTCCATGTTAGCAAATCGAAAAAAAAGCAGAGGCCCGGCAGACTGGAGGGGGTCCACCTCTGCAGCCCTCACAGAGGCTGAGGAGATGGCCCTCAGCCAACAGAGTATGCGTCCTGTGGATGAGGGCATCACTGGGGGGAGCTCCTCTGATCCCCCCACCCCCCAGGATAGAAGTGCCTTTATAAGAGGTTGGTTATTCAAAATAATTAAATATGTACACGCAACCCAGCGCGTTGCAAATTAGATGGGGCAATATTCTGGCTCAAGTAATAATTGCACTGTCTAATCATCTGATGGCGTCATCGCCCTACTTGAACCAGATGCCCTCACCAACTTCCATGCAATTGTAACAATTCAAAAGATGAAAAAGGATGCTTTGGAGATCCAAATTTTGGAACATAAGTTAAAGGTGGGGGAGGTGCAAACTGGGATACTGTTCCCTGCTCTAAAAACATACCCAATATAAATTACATAATTTTTTTTGTGCTTTCAGGAAATAAAGGAATCCTCATAATAAGTAGATTGTCTTTGTTAGAACATGGGCTGTGGTGGGACAAGTTATTTTGTTGAACAGTTTACTCAAAGGGTTTTATTTCAGTGAACAATGCAGACGATTATGCTGAGCATGTGCATGTAGAGAAGAACAGCATCTGGTTAAAAGCAGTACCAGGGTCTTTTCTGCCTTGCATTCTTAAAATGAGTTTCTTGACTTGCAGCAGTTATAGGTCCGTGGTTAGTCAACTACTCTGATCATGGGAAAGCCACAACGTTGAAGTGACTGGAGTACAGAGCGGGTGGGATGCACGGGGCGGATCATTCTGCACATGCGTTAATTGCGATAAAAAAACAAAACTTAAACTTAAAGCATGCCCCCGGTGCGTTTGACAGTTAACATGGGGGCTGAGAAGGTGGTCTAAATAAATGATAGATTGCGCTGAAAAACTATAGCGCTCGGGAAGAAAATTATCAGGAAAATAAATTATATCCAACCGGGGTCTTAATAATCGTTCCTCACGGAGATTCCTTCTGAGGATCGCAGCCTCTACGTCCACAGGCTCTCGTAGAAAAGGACATGCCATTTCTAACACTTCCTTCTGTCGGAGAGCTGCCTTCAGCCATAGACAACAAACTCAGAGTAGGTCTAACCACCTCCCGAGCAGGTTAGACCCACGGCGTATGTTGCCGCAGCAACTAACTCTCGGTTGCGCTGAACCTGCTACCTGAAACGGAAAACGATAGTTATGTTATTATAACTCTAGTTCTATGATTGTAGGCGTAGCCGTCTAGGCTTCGCCTTATGGGCTTGTCCCGTGCGCGCGCTTGCAAGTGGTTAGAGACTAAGACCTGAGCCCTGTTTCAGGTAGCTGGTTTTGAGGCAACCCCGAGTTTGTTCGCTCTGAGTTAGTGGAAACTCTGGGTTCTATTTCATGTAGGCTACGCCGTCTAGGCTTCGCCTTATGGGCTTGTCCCGTGCGCGCGCCTGCGCGCGCTGAAAATTCAAACTATGCACCTATCAGCGTGGGCACCGCCCACATTTCCCACGGTATCGTGTCTATATAACGCGGTGTATACCGTCGCTCATCCTCCAAGGTTTTCTTTCAGCAATTGGAGGGTACAGCAGGTGGGAAACTAGACGGCTACGCCTACAATCATAGAACTAGAGTTATAATAACATAACTATCGTTCTATTTCATGTAGGCTACGCCGTCTAGGCTTCGCCTTATGGGCTAAGGTGAAGCTGCGAGCGGAGCCCGATCAATGTACTCCTGCTGGACCCCAGTCAAAAAGACCTAAGTCACCAGAACACATTAAGACTCAAAAAGCCAAGGAAGTGTAAAACACAACAGCTTTATAAAAAACTAATTCCTCCTAGATCAAGCAAGGCAATGATCAAGGGAGAAAAAAGTGAGTCTGTAAAGACTCCGGCTCTATTCCGTGCTTCATGGAACCCATGAAAGGAAAAGAAAAACCAGAGCAACTAGATTTCCATTAGGTCCGCTGCCACCGGGGGCGGAGCTACGGAATTCGGCTCTCCAATAATGGGACTCTCTCGGCCGTTTCTTATTTGAAGAAAACGGCGGGAGTGCCATACTGGTAAACAAAACCACCAGACAATTGGCGAGCCAATAGAAAACCCCCTAGCCTGTTTTTCATTTGAAAAAAGGTGGGAGAGTAAGACTGGTAATCAAGTCCAACTCGCCAGCCGGCGAGAGGAAATCCAACCACGACGCTTTAAAGAACATGTCTATATTCTTAAGCCGTAAAAGGGGTCCCGGACTCTAGCACAGAGTTGCCGAGTGAGCCCCTGGACATGTCTAACATGTAAAAACGGACAAAGGGGCCGGGGGAAGACCAAGACGCAGCCGCGCAGATGTCTTCCACCGAAACACCCTTGAGTAGAGCCGTTGAAGCGGCCACGCTCCGTGTGGAGTGAGCTTTAACGCCCAACGGTGGCGCCAAGCCCTGCCGAGAGTAGGCTAGGCAAACACCCTCACATACCCAGCGAGAAAACCGCTGCTTTGAGAGAGCGCGGCCCCTGCTAGCGTTGCTATAACACACAAACAACTGTTGTGTGGAGCGGAACGCTGCCGAGCGATTCACGTACATAGCCAACGCCCGAACCGGGCACAGGAGATGCAACTCCGCCTCCGCCTCACTAGAATGAGGCGGGGGGTGAAAAGCCTTAAGCACAATATCCCTCGACCGAAAATAACTATTAATGTTCTTCGGGAGGAACGCAGGATTAGGTCTGAGCAACGCGAAGGAGCTGTCCTCGTTTAGCAACAAGCAACTCGGGCTGACAGACAGAGCGGTTAGCTCACCGGCCCGCTTGGCAGAAACCAAGGCCAACAAGAGCGCCGTCTTAAATGACAGGGCATCCAAAGGGGCCTGAGAGAGAGGCTCGAAAGGATCCCTGGACAATCCGCGCAACACGGTGGGGAGATCCCAGCGTGGTGTAAGCACGCGTGAAACAGGCCTAACCCGTCTAGCCCCACGCAAGAATCTCTTGACCAGTGGATGGCTGAAGATCGGTCCACCATCACAGCCTGCATGGCCAGCCGAAACGGCTGCCGCATAGACCTTGATAGTGGAGAAGGCCAAACCTTTTTCCAATAAGTTTTGCAGAAACGAAAGCACGCTTCCCACCTCGCATTGAGATGGGACAGCGTGGTTCGTCTCACACCAATTAGAGAAGGCGCACCACTTCGCCGCATAGAGGGAAGAAGTAGAAGGCGCACGAGCACTCTGAATAGTGTTGATAACCGTCTCAGGCAAACCTTTGCCCTGCAGGATCAACCTCTCAGGAGCCAAACCAACAGCCGTCCCGAGACATCGGGCGGGTGGTGCACCGTCCCGTGGGCCTGTGAAAGCGCATCCGGCCTGAATGGTACTGGCCAAGGCGCCGACCGCGAGAGCGCGGCCAGCTCTGGAAACCACAGAGCTGAACGGTTCTCCGGGGCCACTAATATCAGGGACAGTCTCTCCTGTCTGACCCGTTCCAGAAGAGGAAGGATCAGCTGGAGCGGGGGAAACGCATACAAGAGAGCCCGCGGCCAAGGTGTGTGTGCCAACGCATCTACCCCCAACGGGGGAAGATCCCGAGGGCTGAGGGAGAACCACCACCTGCAGTGCGTGTTCTCCCGGGACGCGAAGAGGTCCACCTGCGCTGTCCCGAACCTCTGCCAGATCAGTCTGACAATGTCGGGATGTAACCGCCACTCGTCTCGGCGGGGACCGCCTCGAGACATGAGGTCCGCCCCAAAGTTCTGGGCGCCCGCGATATGCAGGGCTCTCAGACTGCGGAGATACTGATGAGCCCAAAGCCAGAGCTCGACCGCCTTTCGGTGGAGAGCAGGGGAGCGGACTCCCCCCTGTCTGTTGATGTACGCCGCCGCCGACACGCTGAGCGAACAAACTCGGGGTTGCCTCAAAACCAGCTACCTGAAACAGGGCTCAGGTCTTAGTCTCTAACCACTTGCCAATCTTTAAACTTCGGTTGCCTAGAAATTGTAAAGACAGTGATGTGTGTACATTGTGCGAGTATCCGTCACTCGCGATGTGTGTGCAGTCCAAAATGAAAGAAAAAACCTTGCATCACTAGGGAATCGAACCCCCAATCATCAGTTGGTCATTGGTAACTGTAAACAAAGAGATCGTTTTTTGTTTAACTGCTAACTAACAAACGGGTTTATGCGTTCACTGAACAAAGATTATGGAAATAAAAGACCACTTTTCCATCAGAAAAATCATCAGAACTGTTATTACGAACCCATAGACACTAAAAGCCGAAACCTTTCTCACATGCACACCCATCGCGAGTGACGGCTACGCGCACACATGCACACCCATAGCGAGTGACTTAGGACGTAAAGTCCCGTCAAGGTCGAAGTGGCGTCGATTTAGAGAGTCCCGTTGATCCGAAGCCCCATTGGACGGCAGAGGGGTGAATGAGCTTAAATAGACCTCAATCATAATCATAATCATAATCATAATCATGTTTTTATTTAAAAGTTTTAAATGATAGTACTTTATTTGACTTTATGAACCACACTGACTCCGGTCAAAGCCTGTTGTTGATTCGGCTTCCTACCAGACAAAGTATTGCTTCCTGAACCTTTGTCACGATGGCTCTATAAAGAATCACAAAGAAAGGAAAATATTATCCAGGATTGAATGAACACATGGAGGGTCTGAGCTCGCTGAACCAGAGCAGCATGTGGGCTGGAGCTCAGCTACCTGTTGACAGGGTTACTCCACCGTCCAGCCAGCGAGACATCCTGTACTCCCTTCCTCTTAAACCAGTAACCACTCCGATCTGAGACCAGTGACCAGTCTGATCTGAGACCAGTAACCACTCTGATCTTAAACCAGTGACCACTCTGATCTGAGACCAGTAACCTCTCTGATTTGAGACCAGTGACCACTCTGATCTGAGGCCAGTGACCACTCTGATCTGAGACCAGTGACCAGTCTGATCTGAGACCAGTGACCAGTCTGATCTGAGACCAGTGCTCTGATGGTTACATCATCTCCGTCTTTACAATCCATCCAGAAGCAGCACGTTGAGTCATCCGGTACTCTCCCCTCTTTCTCTCCATCAAACTCTCCCTTCCTCCTCCTCCTCTCTATCAAACTCTCTCTTTCTCCCTCTCTACATCCGTCCCACTCAGCCCATTAGGTTGAATCCCTTCCTTCTCCCAAACATCAAAGCCCAATACATGAAACGCGTTACACACAGATGCTCATTCAAATACCCTTATCCCCTCATTGATGTCCAGATCACACACACACACACACACACACACACACACACACACACACACACACACACACACACACACACACACACACACACACACACACATACAAACACTCTCACACTCAGACACACACTCAGACACACACACTCACACACACACAAACACACACACACTCACACACATCAGAGCGCGGGCCAGCAGATGGGCTTGGCCCTGCCCACTGGTGCCCCCGTATTATCTGAGCCGTCCATTTGATGCCCCCCCCCCGCACCCCTCCTCCTGTCACTTCAAAGCCGTGTTCTGTTAGCTGTCCTGTACTACATGTATTTACATCTCGAGATAAGGGGACACACACAGGGCCATGGGTCCACTCTGAGTTCAGACTGGACCCTCTGACTGCTGGCACGTCAGAGTGGGGGGGGGTCTGTCCTGGGACCCTGAGGCCCCTCCCACCAGACGTCAGAGTGGGAGGGGTCTGTCCTGAGACCCTGAGGCCCCTCCCACCAGACGTCAGAGTGGGGGGGGTCTGTCCTGAGACCCTGAGGCCCCTCCCACCAGACTGCTCCCTAACAGACCAACCTCGACCCTTCTGGAGAGGTCCCCTGATGGAGATGTTCGCGTTAATCTCAGGCTCCCTGCCCCGCAGCAGAGAGCTGCTATCTGCTCTGAGGAACGGGGTTCGAGTCCCACAGTGGCTCCGACTGGAATCCTGATCTTATCTCTGCTGCTTTTTTCCCCCCCCTCCTATCCCTCTGTCTGCCTTATCTCTGCCCTTCTTTGACCTTTTGTTCGCCATCCTTCCAAATACTCGTTATTCCTTTTTCTAATTTTTCTCAGTTGTTTTCGAGTTTCTAGTTCTCCATATTTCATTGTCTTTTTGTTGGTTATTTATTCATCTCCTGGTTTTAATATCAAGGCTTCAGTTTCTAGTTTGGTTTGAGGGTTAAGATATAAGGGTTTGGTTTTAGGATCAGGGTTTGCCGCCCGCCTACAAACTAAAATGGTGGTATAGTATGCTAAAATATGCTAAAATATGCTACTTATTGCTAAGATAGACAGACACCTGGTTTATCTTACTATTTGTTTGTGTCATCGCCTGTTCAAACATATCTCCCCCCCCTCTCTCTCACATTCTACCTCACTTAATCTTTTTCATTCCCTCCCTCATCCACATATAGCTTTGACTGTGAATAATATCACTCACGCACGCGCACACACACACACACACACACACACACACACACACACACACACACACACACACACACACACACACACACACACACACACACACACACACACACACACACACACACACACAGACACACACACAGACACACACACAGACACACACACACAGACACTCAGAGTTGCTTGTTGGCTGCTGGGAGCAGACAGGTCCTCTAGATGGGGGGGGGAATAACATGAAGAGAGGACCGGGACTTCATGCTCTGCAGACCCCCTAATTGCAATGATAAATAGGAACTGGGGGAGAGACAGAGGGAGGGGATGGTGCAATGGTAGCATCACACCCAACACACACAGACACACACACACACTCACTCACACACACACACACACACACACACACACACACACACACACACACACACACACATAGACACACACAAGCACATGCACACAGACACACACACACACAAAAGCATGCACACATGCACACAGTAATATGTACACACACCATCGAAACACACACACAAACACCAGTGAACGCACACAGACAATTGTCTATACACACATGTACATGTACTGGCATGCACAAACCATCAACACACTCACACAAGCCTGCAGGTGAAACTTTGACGCACGCACACACATACGCACACACACAAACATGCACAGGTGCACAGTGTGTTGCATGCAATTATCTCCTAATCAGTGTTGGGAAGGTTACTTTTAAAATGTATCCAGTTACAGAATACAGAATACATGCCCAAAAATGTAATATGTAACGTATTCTGTTTCATCACTCAATCTGAGTATTGTATTCTGAATAGCCTACTTGGATTACTTCCACATTGAATTGCATTTTATAAGTGTAGGAATGCGAAAGATATTTGCTATTACATCCAACACTGACACCATCACATTCACTGAGCTAAGTGCATAGGTGTTGCCTATAAAATCGCCTTAAAATAGAGAACACACAATTTTTATGTGTGTTTTCCAGCATAAAAATGTGGGTCTGTCCAATTCCCAGATGGTCCGACAATTTGCTGCTAGTCTTAGAGTTACCGCTAATCAAAAATAAAGCTGGTGCCTGTTACGTCCAAAGAGGCATATGCTTTGTAGAACTGGATCGGACCGAGGTTCGTTCGCTTTCAGATCTCAAGCGAACCGTTTCAGGGTTTGTTTGGAAGCGAACCGAGACCAGCTGTTCAGGGAGGTCTCGGTCGGCTGATTTGGTTGACATCGAAGTGCTGTTGGTGTGAAAGCACGAATAAACTGCTGAAACAGAAGTATCCTCATGTAATCCATTGATTTCAACAATGTAACTGTATCCTAAATACCAACTATTTAAATTTTAACTGTAACGGAATACAGTTAGCTATAATTTGTATTCTGAATACGTAACGCCGGTGCATGTATTCCGTTACTCCCCAAAACTGCTCCTAATTGTGTTCTTCAAAAGACACAACTTAAACATCTGAAGAGCGTCTACAGAAGCAGGAAGCAGAAGACCCACAGTCCCACTAAGGGCCGGTCTATTAGAGGGACCTGAAGACCAACAGTCCCACTAAGGGCCGGTCCATTAGAGGGACCTGAAGACCAACAGTCCCACTAAGGGCCGGTCCATTAGAGGAACCTAAAGACCAACAGTCCCACTAAGGGCCGGTCCATTAGAGGGACCTGAAGATCCACAGTCCCACTAAGGACCGGCAAATTAGACTGAGGGACCTGAAGACCCACAGTCCCACTAAGGGCCGGTCCATTAGAGGGACCTGAAGATCCATAGTCCCACTAAGGGCCGGTCCATTAGACTGAGGGACCTAAAGACCCACAGTCCCACTAAGGGCCGGTCCATTAGACTGAGGGACCTGAAGACCCACAGTCCCACTAAGGGCCGGTCCATTAGACTGAGGGACCTGAAGACCCACAGTCCCAGACCCACAGTCCCAGTAAGGGGTCATTAGAGGGTCCTGTCCTGTGTTGGGGCCAATCACTCAGAGCCCCTAACAGGAGGGCCCTCGTTAGAAAGAGGGCTGAGGGCCTACAGAGTGATGAGGTTCCCTCCATCACTGCTCTCTGGAGGAGCTGAGCTCCCCAGAGGAGAGCTGGGATGAAGGACTGGAGATTTACTGCTGAGCTTTCATTTGGTGGGAGAGTTTCTCACCCTGCAATCTGAAGAGGAGGAGTTTCATCTGGCTGACCATCGACCGCTGGGCCTCCCATCTCCATCTCTCTTCTATCTGTCTTTCAAATCCACCTGTCCATCCATCTGTCTGTCTGCCTATTTCAGTAGTATGTCTATCCATCTGTCTGTCTGCCTATATCAGTAGTATGTCCATCCATCTGTCTGTGTCTGTGTGTCCTCCTGTCTGTCCTAGCACTTTATTGATATCTTCCCGTCTATCTGTCTCCCCCTCTTTCTTCCCCAGGTCCAGGGTTGTCTCCCCCTCTGTCTCCCCCTGGTCCGGTGTTGTCTCCCCCTCTGTCTCCCCTTGGTCCGGGATTGCCTCCCCCCTTTTCTCCCCCTGGTCCAGAGTTGTCTCCCCCTCTGTCTCCCCCTGGTCAGGGGTTGTCTCCCCTTCTGTCTCCCCCTGGTCCGGGGGGTGATAGTTCGGCAGCATTCATCATTAGTTCAGTTCTCTCTCTCACTTACATACTAGCATGCATAATTATGCAACCATAATTATACGACCATCTTGAAGTCCAAAGAGGCATATGCTTTGTAGGATTACTATCGCACATATTTATACAAAAACAAATGACGTGCTCTTGTGTTTTGAGAGCTGAACACAACCCAAACCGTCTCCAGCCAATAAACTATATATATATATATATATATATATTCTTAACCTTAAAAAAAAAATATTAAAAAAAAATTATAAACTGCGAAGCTGTGTACAAAAAGGGGAATCAGCGTTTATATTGTCTGAGGAAACTCTCATCGTTTCACATTGACAGTAAAATGCTAACCATGTTCTACCGCTGCTTCATTGAATCTGTCATATCCTTTAGCCTGGTGTCTTGGTTTAGTAACCTATCCCTAAAAAATAAGAATTCCCTGAACCAAATCGTGAGGTAGGCTAGTAGGCTGATTGAAGAGCCACAGCTGAACCCAGAATCCCTGCATACAAGGCAGCTACAGAGACTAACTGGGTCTATCTTAGAAGATGGATCCCACCCACTATATGGTGAATTTCAACTTCTCCCATCAGGCCGTAGGTACAAAATGCCTGCCTGCAAAACAAAGAGATACAGAGGCAGTTTTGTTCCCTCAGCTGTCAAAACGTTAAATTGTAAGTCAGTAATTAAGCTACAGACTAACTTATTAACCTATGGATTGTATGGCCTTCTTCATCTTTTTATTTATTTATTTATTCTGACCTTGTTTTTTGTATCTGCCATGATGGCTTGCATTTAGTATTTATCTATCTTTTGATAGTAATAACCTTTTGTATGCTTTTTATCCATGTTCCTATGTCTGGAGCACTGTTGTCACTTTTATGTCTCTGTCTGTCGATGATGTTAATGTTGTCTGCGTGTGTGTGTATGCAGCCAATTCTTTCTTTCTACCTGCAACCAAATCTACCCTCGGGTACAAATAAAGTTACCTTTATATATACATATAGATACTGTTCAGACCACGGACGGTTGGGAGGAATGCCCGGAGGACACATTAAGGTGCGACACCACTGTGTCTGAGCGGTAACTCTTACAACCTTAATAGGATTGGCTCACAGCCAGAGGAGAGGAAGATAGAGAGATGATGAATAATGAATATAATGAATGATCAATGTGTAATTGGTTACAAATATTAATCTGTATATTGCGAGCAGAATGTGCTCATTGAGGTCACTGTGGGATGGGAATTTAATTGATAACAAATGATTTTTCCATGTGTTTTTTATTTGAAAGATATGGTTTTATAAACTGAAACTCAATTAGAGATGAGGTCAGATATGCAATCAAACCGCATCATTCAAGTTTAGCATTTAGCTATGTATTCATACATTATGATCAGAATTGATAATCATCAGCACATGAAGTGCCCCCAGCATTGATCCCTCAATAAGCTGTCAGCCACTGGACACACACACAGGCTGCAGCTCAATGTGTGTGTGTGTGTGTGTCTGTACATTTGTGTGTGTGTGTGTGTTTTGAGCACTGTGTTTGTTTGTGCATGGAAGTGTGTGTGTGTGTGTGTGTGTGTGTGTGTGTGTGTGTTTGTGTGTGTGTGTGTGTGTGTGTGTGTGTGTGTGTGTGTGTGTGTGTGTGTTAGTGTCTGTGTGTGGAGCACTCTCAGTGTGTATGTGCGTGTGTGTGTGTGTGTGTGTGTTGATCACCGTGTGTTTGTGTGCGTGCATGTGTGTGGGTGAGGGTTTGTGTGTGTGTCTGTCTGTCTGTGTGTGTGCGTGTACAGGTGGTGATGATTTGAGGTTCAAAGAGGTCTGAGCTCTGGCCATTCAAATTGGATCAGAGGAACATGAGATGGTAGTTCGGTTCTTCATTTACCCTCTGAAGAGAGGGTGTGTGTGCCAGAGAGAGTTAGTGTTTGTGTGAGAGTGACTGAGTGTGTGTTCAAGAGGAAGTGAGGAGGGAAAGGAACATAAATGGTGTGTGAGAAAGGGCAGAGAGCCACCCTCTCCCTCTCCCTCACCCTCTCCCCTCTGCCTCT
The DNA here is from genome assembly GCF_031168955.1 of Gadus macrocephalus. Lineage (NCBI taxonomy): Eukaryota > Metazoa > Chordata > Actinopteri > Gadiformes > Gadidae > Gadus > Gadus macrocephalus. The sequence goes on from NC_082383.1 coordinate 16,509,074, forward strand.
CTCAACCCTATTTGAGTGGCATTCTTACTCCTCCACCGTTTCTAAGAGTTCCAGCAGATGAGATGTGAAGCAGCTCAGGGTTGGGTTATGAGAGCAAGAGAGGAAGAACCAGAGAAAATAATGAAAAAAGAAAGTGTCCAATTAAAACTAATACAAGAGAAAACGGGGCCAGGTGCTGCAGGAAGCCTCCTGGAGACTGACAGACATTCTCCTCTCTTACATCTGTCCCACCTGGCCTATTATTGGCTTCCCCCCCAACCATCCTTTATCTACCCTCTCTCTCTCTCTCTCTCTCTCTCTCTCTCTCTCTCTCTCTCTCTCTCTCTCTCTCTCTCTGTAGCTTCATTATATTCTCTCGACATGCAGTAAATGTACGGAAAAGTGTGTCACCCCCATTAATTTATCTCTACTTTAGCCTTCACTCTGGCCTCTCTCGCTCCCTATCCCTCTCTCTCTCTCTCTCTCTCTCTCTCTCTCTCTCTCTCTCTCTCTCTCTCTCTCTCTCTCTCTTTCTCTCCCCTGAAGCTGACATGATGTAGAGACGACACTCTGAGCTGCCTTTAGCTTCAAATACTGACAGGAGCTGGCTCCCATGTGTGTGTGTGTGTGTGTGTGTGTGTGTGATTGTGCGTGTGTGTGTGTGTCTGTGTGTGTGTGTTTGTGTGCGTGTGTGACTGTGAGAATGCATTTAAGTCCAGAGAGAAAGACACAGAGAGGGAGAGAGAGAGAGAGAGAGAGAGAGAGAGAGAGAGAGAGTAATGCAGACTTTAATTCTCCTCCTACATTACCAGAGAACTTCCCCCTGACTGACGTGTCCCTCTGTCCCCCCCCCACCCCCCAGCAGCCCCTCAATGATTCAACATCGGTACTCTGGGTAAGAGCCTTTGCTAGCCGACTAGATGGTAGTGAATAGTAAACTAATAGTAAAATAGTATTTCTTAATGGTGTGAGGCTGTTCCCTGAGTTCAGCCCCTAATGACAAGATCCATATGGGAGAACCACAAGAGAAGATTGAATCGCAATGTAGACATTTCAATCCATTTGACTCCATCTCCCCGCCACATGTCTTTACCCTCCAGATGAATCCTCATTCTCCTTTGAAAAACTCAAGAGCTTCCAGTCTTTGTTAGTTGTGAAAGAGAGAGAAGCCTTTAATTGGAGGATTGTGGAAGCATTGAACTAAATGCCAGCGGGCTTCTCTCATTGAAACAGCGAGTCGTTATCGTCCAGTTGAGGAAGCTTTACGGTCCGTCAAAAGAGGGCTTCTCTGAACTAACTACTCTGCTTGACGTGCTACATGGTGGAATGATGAAGCCTGTATAATCTTTAAGTGTTTCTCGTCGTGTGAACTTTAAATGTGCACTTTAAGTGTGCCCTCATTGTGTGAACTTTAAATGTGCCCACGTAGTCGTTTAAGTGTGCCTCGTAGTGTGAACTTTAAGTGTGAACATTAAGGCCCCGTCCACACGAAGCCTTGGATACTCCGAAACACAAAGGTTTCGGAGTATCTCCGTAAAGAAGGAGTCAAGCGAAACCGGGTAGATCTGTAGAAATGCTGTAGTACACATGCCAGGCCCAAAAGGGGCGCTGCTTCTGCTACAGAAATCCAGAAGAAAATTAAATAAGAAGAAGAGGCGAGCATGCGCATAAAGGCTGCCCCCCGAACTACTAACAACACAAACAAACGGTGTGTCAACAGTCTCAATAAATAATGGCTTAGCAACCCAACAAGGGACATGGTCTGCTGCAGAACCATTACAAGCCTGTAGTCCGCCATCATCTTTTTTGTTGTGAGTTCTGAGACTCCGCGGGCTTAACAGTCATTGGCTAGAGGGTCGAGGGGTGGGGCGATGACGTCATGGTTTATGGTTTCAGTCGGTTTCAGGCGTCCACACGAATCCAAAACGAAACCGGGTAGATTTGAAACCACCTCCGAGGGTGGTTTCAGAAGTTTACGGTTTCGGTCAGCGGATTCACTGGCTTCGTGTGGACGGAAGGCCGAACCGTACAAGACCTTTGCGGTTTCGCCATGAAATCGGCTTCGTGTGGACGGGGCCTGAGTGTGCCCTCGTAGTGTGAACTTTAAGTGTGCCCTCATAGTGTCGACTTAGTGTGGTAACTTGAAAAGTTGATTTTACTCTGGACTAAGTGTGTCTGTAATGTTGACTTGAAGAGTGTAGATGTTGCGTTGACCTGATGCATGGACATGTGAGGGCAGCCAGGCCGAGTTCACACTAACACACCAAGAAGACAACAGGAGACTAATAGGTCAAACACACACATACTCACCTTACCAAACACACACGCACAGCTTATCAAAGACACACACACACCCTCCTATTGCGGAGGACCCACAGGACGAGAGAGAGGGCATTAGGACCCTGGGGTGTCCATCCCCTCCATGCTCCGTGGATCTGTGTTCTGCAATGAGCCTGCGGAGGCAGCAACACAAAGGGTGAGGAGACAGGAGGAGAACTCTCTCCCCCTCCCCCCTCTCTCCCCTCCTCCTCCCTTCATATTATTCTTTCTTTATCTGTCATCCGATCGACCGTTAATAGGTAATCGCTGTCAGAGAGAGAGGCCAGTTGCTCTCATCTCTCTCTCTAATGAAGGATACGTGTGAACACATGAAGCATTATGACTATACGTCGTGTTTAAATGAGGAAGAAATTATTTAATATCCTTCTGGGAGTAGAAACAGGGAACAGTGTCAAAGTGCTTTAATATGTTAATTGTACTTTAAATAACTTAAATTATCTCAACTGTTAAAAAAAAGACTCCCTGACGTGAGTTTGAAGACATGTCACATGATCATCTTGTCCGCCCAGCTCACACCTGATTGGTCACACACACAGGAAGGACAGACACAGGAAACGGCTGAGGGTCACATAGAACATTTATTGCTGTGTAGTCAGGTTAACCTCTGACCTCCAAGGAGGACCGTTTCTTTGAAGCTCAAACAGCCCTTCATGGTTGCCTTTGTTTGTTGTTGTGATGTTGTCCCGCCCGGACGACAGGTTGTGATGATGTCGCCATGGAACACAAACTGTCAGGGAGGGGCTCACCTGACGCCGTTCAGATGTACGCACACACACACACACACACGCGCACACAGAAACACACGCACACATGCACGCACATGTATGCGCACATATACACCATCTCTGTCACATACACACACATCCACACACGCATGCATAAATACACATGCACGCACTCAAAGGCAGGCACACACACACACACACACACACACACACACACACACACACATACACATACGGGCGCACACATACAATGTTCGTCGCCAATATCAATCATTGATATTCAACATCATGTGGTTTAAACAGTCACCAAAAAGGTCCACCCTCGCATTCTTTTCTCACCTCATTATATTCCAAAATAACTCAAAGGTCATGATAAAAACACTAAGGATATACAAGTCTTATTAGGCTCTAAAGATCAACATCTCCTACTTCAATAATCAATCAATCCACTGGCATGACATCCAAAACCCCCCTCCCCCACCCTCCGACTGTTTCCCGAACCCCGGTCCGCTCCCGCTCCAGCTCCCATTGGCCCCTCCATGCTGTATAAAAGTGTTGCTACAACAGATGTGTGTGTGTGAGTGTGTGTGAAAGGAAGAGTAGGAGCAGGAGGAAGAGCATGTCAAGTGCATCAGGGTGTCAGTTAAAGAAGACGATGAGGAGCAGAGACGTCCTGTACGGCGCTCCCAGAGCTGTGCTCAGGGCCATGAGCCACCACACACACACTAAAGCTTCAAACAGACCAGCATTTTCGTTTTTGTTCTTTTTAATCTGTAGTGATGTTCTCTGTTAGCATCGGAAGCTAAGGCCAACAGAAACCAAAGTCAACCCAGTGTGTAGGTTAGGCCCTCCCCCCCAGTGTGTGGGTCAGCCCAGTGTGAACGTCATTGCTGCAGGTTATGGGTTATGGCTGCAGTCCTCCTGTGATGATCCTGCGTCTCTCTGTGCCGACCGGAACCAGAACAAGTACAGGAGGGAGAAGAGTCCTCGTCGCGGGGTGGAGGGTCTTGGAGGTGGAGGAGGTTTGAGCTCAGAGAGGGGTGGAGGAGGTGGAGCCCGGGGGAGAGGTGGGGGTTGAGGTGTGGAGGTGGAGGAGGTGGTCGAAGCAGGAACTAAGGGAACATTACTTCAAGCTCAGGAATACATTTTTTGCTTGGTGGTTTTTCCACATGACACCATTTTAAAAAAGTAATCTTTTCTCCAACCTTATAAAAAGTGGAAGTCACTGGCAGACAGAGTCCTGACGATACTTAAGACTGTAAAGGGGTGTGGGGACAGAGAAACACTGGCCTAGTCGCTCGTGGACAAAAAAAGTGAATAGAACCACGTGGTAATCACCGACACTGACATCGTTAATACAGAGCAAAGGATTAAATGAGGTTCCGTCATGCAGTCCAACCCATGTGGAGTGTGCGACAGGTCCATCGCGTGGTCCTAAATAACTCTTCAGACAAACAAATCCCCTTGGATTATACGGTTACAATACATCCCTTCACTCTCCTCTACTCTAAGGAAACGTCCTTTTATTCTTCAAACGTCCTTCTTTCATCAGCGCTCGGTTCTCCCCTTCCATGTTTGATTGAGCAATGCCCGAGGTTAAACCAGATGAACCCGCAAAGAAAACCCATAAAGAAGAGTCACATATCACTGCATGCAAGGTTCCGTTTGTGTACAGCTGCCACTCAAAAAGCTGTTGGCAGAGGTTCCTCTTCCGGAGTTCCTCTCATCCTGGATACTCCGCTAAAGATATAAAGACGTGCTGAGGCCGTTCTCCATGTGCTGCATTCAGGCAATCAGCCTTCTGACACGCAATCACACACATAGAAAAACACACTCACAAACACACATACACATGAACTCTCCTCCACCTCGCACTAATCCTAACCCTCTCAGCAGAAGCTCCTGGTGGGGGAGAGCGGCGCGGTGACGGACTTCTGCTCCTGCTCGCAGACGGATGACCTGCTGGTTCCCATCTTCGCCATTGTATTTCCTCCTGCTGACCACGCCCCCGCCATGCCCCACGCCCCGCCCCGCGGAGCCGCTGTCGAGCCGCGGGGCCGGCGTGGAACGGGTCTAAACCGGATCCTTCTACTGCTGCACTGTCACCGTCCGAGACCCCGAGACGCCGAACAGCGAAACCAACAAACAGAGGAAAAAGACAGACAAAGAAAACTTGAAGTAGGGAAGCAAGGAACGCCATTCTGTGTGTGTCTTTTGATTTTCAGCTCTGTGCCTTTTGCTGTAAACTCCCTGATATAAAGAGGGCCTCCGGGCTGCAGTCGATCAGAACCATGCGTGGCCTCTAGTGGTACCAGCCCTCAGCAGCTAGAGGCCCTGTTCTGCCCTGTTGGCCCCCGCTCTGAGGGCCACACTAGTCCTCCTCTGACCCACCGGACCGCCCGAGTTCAGCCTGGGCGCGCTCACAAACACATCCGGACAGGGTCTGGGCGGGATGGGGGTGGGAACACAGGACATCAAGTGACGTCACGCCGGCCGCAGTGTGACAGGGAGAGTAAAGGGGGAGGCGACGGTTCGGAGCCAGAGGGTGAGGACACGAGGCGGGGGGCGGCGGTGTTCTTCATCTGTTCTTCCGGCGGGGCCCCACCAGCGTCTGGTTGGAGCTCTTCAGGCTGAAGGACTCGTGCCCGCCACCCCTTCCTCCGTCCCCCCGCCGCCCCCCGCTGCCCCGCCCGTCCCCAAGCCCCATCGAGGGGTTGGCCAGGAAGCCCTGAGGGTCCATGAGCTCCAGACCCAGGACCCCCTTGTGGCCCTCCCTGCCCCGTGACGAGAGCAGCGCCCCCCCCTGTTCAAGGCTCCCTGTGCTGCTGCACTTCTTCACGCCGCCTCCGCGGGGCGCAAGGGAGCCGGGCGAGAGCAGCGAGGTGAGCGACAGGCTGCTCAGCGTCTCTGACAAGTGTTCGCTGTTCCCCGCCTGGCCGCAGCCGCAGCCCCCCAGGGAGGGGCCGATGCCGATGCCCAGGTCCTCGTCCGAGGGGTCCATGGAGTCCTCCCGTGTGCAGCCCGGGCTGGCGCTGCCGCGGCCGCTGCTCTGGCTCCTCTGGTGGCCCCTGGTGGCCTGGAGGGTGAGGCCGGAAGGCGGCCGGGGCCCCTGGGGGGGGCCGGCGGCGGCGGGGTCGTCCTTGTGCAACGTAAGCGAGGGGAAGAGGAGGGGGAGAGGCGCCAGGGGGAAGGGGGGGTCCAGGTTCCGGGGCGGGGACACGCTGAAGCTCAGGCCCTCCTCCAGGGTGGTCTGCAGGCTGCCCTCCGAGCTGCCCGTTGCCAGGGACGAGTCGCTGTGGGACGGGTGCTGGGGGGGGTCACAGACAGCATCATCCAAAGGTAGCTGTGTTACAGATATCAGCATCGGAAATTCATCCGATACTCCCTTAAATGCAGCATCGGTATCGGCAGGCACGCAAGTCTAGGTGCCGATCCGATACCATCACGGGACTAGCTCCTTTACGACACAGGCAGAGAACTACAGAGAACATCATGGATGCTCACGCTTACAAGAGTACCAGTATTATTATAATTACAGATTCAAAATAATATAAGTAAATCATGTAGTTCTGAAAAAAATAAACAACATAAATAAATTGTATCAGTAGTTATATTGCTAGATGCGGGAAGGAACAAACATCAAGGGAACATATCTCTGAGCGTAGTGAGGCCTGGGGCCCCTGCTGGACCACTGACCTGGGGCCCCTGGTGGACTACTGACCTTAGGCCCCTGGTGGACCACTGACCTGGGGCCACTGCCGTACTGACCTGCGTGCAGAGCGTGGTGTTGCGGGCCCCGGGGGATCTCAGCGAGGCCCAGGTGGCAGGCGAGGTCAGCCTCAGGCCCCGGGTCAGACGCAGGCTGCGGCTGCGGGGCGGGGCCGGGATTGGGACCGCCACTGGGTGGAAGAAGTCCACCGGTAGGCGGAAGCGGGACAGCGGGTCCCCGGACCCCTCTCGGCGTTCCTCGTCCCCCCCGGCACTCCGCCCCCTGCTGCTCGACACGCCCCCTGGGGGAGGGAGGGGTGGACGGTTGGCTTGGGCTGACAGACTCAATGTTTCGGCGTTGATTGATGATGGCAGCATGTCGCTCAGGAGGTAGAGCTGGTCGGCTGTTAACCGGAAGGTTGCTGAGGCGTCCTTGAGACGCCTCACTCCCCCTGACGAGCTGGCTGTGGTTGACACGGCTGTCGGTGTGTTAATGTGTGTGTGAATGGGTGAATGTTAGGCGAGATGGTGAAGCGCTTTGAGCGGCCACTGGTTAGGAGAGCGCGGTACAAGCTCAGTGCATTGACCATGACGGGGTGCTGGTCCTTAGAGCGCTCGATACTTGACCGCTCGCTTGGATACGAAGGTACGCGTTACGTCTCCATGGATTGAGGTTTAGGTAAAACAATGTCCCTGGCCGAAGCATGGAAGGCTGGGATTGGACGCTTCGCTGTCAGCATGCTTGTGAACAGTGAAGCTGTTATACAGTTAAACTCAGGTCAGTTCATTGAGGCACAGGACCCCTAGGGGGTCCCCTACCTGGTCTGCCTGCCTCAACGACCTGACCTGAGTTTAGAGACCTCCTTAATTACTCAATACAGTGTATTCCCCTCTGCTCCATCCTTCATGTTACGGTACTCTCACCATACTATAACCTTGCCCCCCCCCCCCCCCCCCTACCCATCAGAGGTAGGTGAAGTGGACAGAGAGATGCCCCCCCCCCCCCCTGCTCACCGGGGCTCCTCTGGTGGTGCTGCTGGTGGTGCTGCTGGTGCTGGTCTGCCTGGACCTCCAGCTCCATCAGCTCCATCAGCGCCCTCCCCTCCTCCTCCACCTCCTCCTCCTTCTGGGCCTCTCCTGAGATCAGGGAGGGGGGCTCCAGCCCCACCTGGGTCTGGGTCTGGGTGTCTCCGGCCTGGTGGAAGCCCCCCGCCTCCTCTGAGCTCTGGGAGTCGCTGTTGCTCCTGGCTCCCTGGGGGGGGGGAGGAGAACGTCTTCAGGATGTGGAGACGAGCTTTTAAAAACTAACCTACGTTCAGCTTCTGCAAAAAATCGAACACGAACACAGATTTATGGCAAGATTGAAGCAGATATGAAATGTTGTATAAAATAATTCATGATGCATCTTCAAACAGAGATCCAGGGAGTGGACTTCATTAACGTCCAGTGGAGTTTGATTCTTTTTAGACCGATTCATCTTAAAAGGTTAGCATCTACCAGGACTGGACCTGCAGCCTCAGCCCCTTCCACACTCTCTGGCTGTGAGGTCAGGGGTCGGCACCGTCCACACTGCCTGGCTGTGAGGTCAGGGGTCATGCTGCCCACTGGCCTTCAACTGATCCTCCCTGTCCTGTGTCTTCGTCTTAGAGGAGAGGTGTGGATGAAGGAGGCTGTAGGGTAAACTCCTACGGGACACTTCTCTATCGGTTGAAGTTTCCCACTTCTATTAATATCTGTATGCTTGCTCCTCTCCATCTTCTCTATTTTGAATCTGTGCTCGTGCATTCCTGTCTCCACCCGGCCTGCTCAGGTCTCCATGCCAACCAGCCTCCACCGTCTCCTGCTGCTGGTCCATATGGAGACAGTGTACACACATACACCTCAATATGTACATCCATCAGGGACTAAGCCAAAGCTTTGTTTGTCATTTTACAGTCAGCATTCTCTCTTGAGTTTGAATAATAATAATAATAATAATAATAATACATTTCATTTAGAGGCGCCTTTCAAGACACCCAAGGTCACCTTACAGAGCATATAGTCATCATACATTTTTTAAAAAACAAGACATTGTGGAAAAAAATAAATAAATAAATAAACATAAGCAATAAGAAATAAATAAAACAAAAACAAGACAAAACAAAACAAAACAAAACAATCAAAACAGTGATCAGTTAGACGTTGTGTGCGAGTTTGAACAGGTGAGTTTTGAGTTGTGACTTGAAGGTTGTAATGGTGTCTGACTGTTTTATGTGTGGGGGGAGGGAGTTCCAGAGCCTGGGTGCTGAACAGCTGAATGACCGGGCACCCATTGTAGTGAGTCGTGATGTGATGTGAATGGGTAAGAGTGTGTGTATGTGTGTGTGTAGTTTGTACAAACACTCTCACACACACACAGACAAACTGACACACTCACACACTCCACATCACACTCTCTCTACTCTAGCTGCCTTGACCTGAAGTCCTCTCTCCCGTACCCCCTCCCGCCCCCCCTCACACCCCACCCCCCCAGAGTTTAAGCTAATCCTCCCTACTTCCCACCTCCACCCTCCCGCTCATGTTCCCTCCCCCCTTCATCCCTTCCTTCCTTCTCTCCTTGCCTACCTCCTAAGGAATGCTGGTTCACAGCCTGGTTGGGGGGGCAGTGGGAGGGGGGTGGGAGGGGAGAGAATGCTTTCAGGTCAAGCCTAAAGGCAGCTATAGTAGAGAGCATGAGCACCCATACAAACCCAACACTCACACACACCTACATATAAACATCTATATAAATGTATGCTGCAATTAAAATGAGAGAGAGAGAGAGAGAGAGAGAGAGAGAGAGAGAGAGAGAGAGAGAGAGAGAGAGAGAGAGAGAGAGAGAGAGAGAGAGAGAGAGAGAGAGAGAGAGAGAGAGAGAGAGAGGCCAGAGTGAAGGCTAAAGTAGAGATAAATTAATGGGGGTGACACACTTTTCCGTACATTTACTGCATGTCGAGAGAATATAATGAAGCTACAGATTGAGGAGGAGAAGAGCAAAGGCTTTGCGGCAATACGTTTGTCCTGCGTTGAAACCAGCGTCTGTGGTTGTGTGTCTGCCCACCGGCTCAACCCATGCTGCTCTCATCTGGTCCTGCTTACCAGCGATGGGGACTGAATTAACATTCTGCTCTTCATTTATCAAGTGTTGCATCAAGTACTCAGTCTGTCTGACCAACCTGCTCTGGTACTGAGCCCCAGTCAGAGTCTGTTTGACCAGCCTGCTCTGGTACCCCCAGTCTGAGTCTGTTCGATCAGCCTGCTCTTGTGTTGCCGCATTATGCTAACAGAGAACATTTGCTTCATTGGTGGAAAGCATCCTAACATTCCAGTGGTCAGCACTCGGCTTCAGTCACAGAGTGTACCGAGGAAAAGAGGATCCATCACCACGGCCAGAGGCTGGTTGGTCGAACTGGATTCACCACTGAGACAGGAGGGCTGGAGACGGACGGACATCACCCAGCTGGTCTCCTGGAGCTCCTGAAGCTCTTCAGTGGAGACCTTCAGCCTGCTGGTCTGAAGCTCCTCTGACCAGTGGAGACCATCAGCCTGCTGGTCTGAAGCCCCTCAACGCTTTAAAACAGAGACGGGGGGGGGGGGGGGGGGGAAGGGTGGTCACCTTGTGGTCGCTGTGCAGCAGCAGCTGGTAGCGGCCGGCGCCTTCCTCCAGGCTGAGGTCGTCAGGGAGGGGGGGGGGGCGACGACGACTTGTCAGACTGCGGCTCCGACCTCAGGGAGGCCTGCTCGATCTCCGCCATCTGGATCTGCTGGGGGGCGGGGGCGGGGCACACAGTTTCTCAGTGATCAGTGGTGGGCGAGGGGACGACGACACTGCAATGACACCTAAGGGTTAGACTCCAGGTCGAAGGGTTGTGTGTTTAAATCCCCGATGGAGACAGCATACCTTGAGCGGTCCTTGAGCAACGTGCCGACCGCCCCTCCCTGCTCATTGATATGATGCACGTTAAGTTTAGTTAAGTTAAGTTAAGTTAATACGTTGATGCGCTGCTTAACGTATGCCTGCATCAGCAGTAATAGTTAGTTACTAGTTAGTTATTTGTAGGTCAAGTAAAACATACAGCACATGAAATCTCCTGCTGGGTTTATAGATCTGGCTTACTTCAGATCGTAATAGGAAAGTAAAACACGCATATATATATATACTGTATATATATATATATATATATATATATATATATATATATATATATAGAGAGACCAAGCAAAAGAGACACAGAGAGACAGAGACATAGATACAGAGATACAGAGACAAAGAGCCAGAGACAGAGAGACAGAGAGACAGAGCGACAGAGAGACAGAGGGTTGCATATCAGGAGTCTATGGCCTCTGAAACAAGTCATTCACTGCTGCACTTGTTCTTGATTTGAGAAAAGAGGGAACGAGAGAGAGAGAGAGAGAGAGAGAGAGAGAGAGAGAGAGAGAGAGAGAGAGAGAGAGAGAGAGAGAGAGAGAGAGAGAGAGAGAGAGGGGCAGGGTGATAATGGATCAGCAAGCCAAGTGTAGAGAGCCTTCCTAATGGCAGCAGCGATGTGGGACAATTCAGGATTCAGATCAGGAACACATTACCAAAGTGCCCACTTCGTTTGGTGGCGATGTCTCCATAAATACAGTCCATTTGCCAAATCTGTACTCCATTAACACTCAAGTTAATAATCAAATACGCCGTTTCTGGGACTGTTTCAGGTGAGACATAGGGTATAGAGCAGGGGTTTTCAAAGTGTAAGAGAGTGAGCCCCCCCTCAGAGAAGAAATTTCAGCTGAGCCCCCCCCCCCCCAAAATTTTTTTTCTAAATACCTGTGTTTTGAAAGCTATCTTAATTATTTTACACATTTTAAACATCTCTGATCATAATTTTGAAACATTTGAAACATATTTTTGAAACATTTGAGACATATTTTTTCAGCAACATGTCAGAATATTTTAAACATATTTCTGAAACATTACAACATCTTTGTGCGTTTTTAAACACGTTTCTTAACACAATTTAACAACTTTATCTAAGCATGTTTTAGCTTAACCTTTTTTAAATACATTTGAACATCTTAATCTGTGTAAACTGCCAGTTTACACAGATTCATTCAGGGTCGAATCAGATCTGCCTTTTCAGTCCAGAGATTCGACTATTCGGCGGGGTTTGTTTACCGGCGTTGCTATGGTGACCTAAATTATTATAAACAACTGAAAACGATGCCGGTTTGAAACTAAAACTGTGATTCTGAAAAAAGCATAAATGCTATCAAAATTCCGTTTGGATAGTATTGAAGATACAAGTGTCTAGATTTGTTTAATGGTTTGAACGATGGTAAAAGGTTGAAAAATGAATGAGTTACGATGTCTAGAGGTGTATCAGTGGGCTGACGTCTTCAATGAAAACAGCTGAAAACAAAGCGGTATGAAACTAAAACTGTGATTCTGAAGAAAGTTTAAATGATATCGAAATTCTGTTTAGATATTATTGAAGATACAAGTGTGTAGATTTGTTAAATGGTTTGCACGAAGATAAACGGTTGACAATTGATTTAGTTATGTTACATCTGCAGTTGAAGTACGACTGATGATTTGAATCATCGACATTCAGGTTTTTTTTCGGGTTTATTTTTTTCTCACGTTGCGCCCCCCCTGAAGAACTCTGGCGCCCCCCAGGGGGGGCGCGCCCCACAGTTTGAAAACCACTGGTATAGAGCTTTACGTTAGAACAAAATGCTTTCTCCTCCTGTGGAACGGATGATGAGGCTGATCAGAAGAACACGTCTATAGGAGAACTAGCCTCAGCCTGAACCAGGACCATCGGGGTCCTAATCTAGCCGACATCTGAACTACACTAACATGAACCTGGTTCTGCAGCACAACACACACACACACACGCACGCACAGACACACACACACACACACACACACACACACACACACACACACACACACACACAGAAACACACACACACACACACACACACACACACACACACACACACACACACACACACACACACACACACACACACACACACACACACACACACACACACACACACACACACACACACACAAACACACACACACACATCAGGCGCATCAGCTCCACTACATTAACAAGCTGAGAGCAGGATGAAGAGAGAGGGAGGGACAGATAGAGAGAGAGGGAAGTAGAGGGAGGGAGAGAGAGGGAAGGAGATTGGCTTGACAGCAGCTGCAGAGAGCGGGATGACAGGATGAGGAGAGTCCGTCCGTACGGTCTCTTCTCAACGAGCTTCTGATGTTTACTGCTGTGAAGGACGCCAGCACGGGCATGCTGTCCTGAACC